>NC_034595.1:18356555-18360250 GCF_900095145.1 Mus pahari | reverse complement strand
AGGAGGAGGAGGAGGAGGAGGAGGAGGAGGAAGAGGAGAAAACAGGAGAGGAGAGGAGAGACTGTACCTGCCATGGACTTTGAAACCCCAAAGCCCAACCCCAATGACTAACAAGGCCACACTTATCCCAACAAAGCCACATTTCTTAACCCTTCTAATCATTTAAAACAATTCTACTCCCTACTGACTAAGCATTCAAGTGTATGACCTAGGGGAGCTATTCTTATTCAGACCACCGGAGGGGGGTTACAAGGTAGGGTTTAGAGGAATGAAAGGAAAGAGGGAAACAATATAATATAACCTAAAATAAATAATTAATTAATAAATAATGAGTTCTGACATGACAACTCTAAATATGTTGGCAACAGAGACTTCACATCCAGCAGTCAGTAAATTATCCTGACTCCTGTGTATCAACTCTGCTAAGCCAGAGATAAAGAAGATATAACCTTTGCAATTGTAGGAACTCCTGAATCCCAGTGTCTATGCTTATCAGTTAAAACAGTGTCTACTAAAAAGCAGGCTGTCTTGTTATTTAAATGTTATTTAAATGCCCCAGTGTTGAAGTGGAAACTTAAGGGGTATTTGGAAAGCTGTTTGGATGGTGTTTTGCTGAGGCAAACATGAAGGAACATTTAGCTAAAGTGGACACAGGTGAAAGGCTAAGGCAGACTCATGAAAGAATGACTGGCTGAAGCAGACACAGGAGAAGAAGATATTCTGCTAAAACAAACATGTGAAAGGACACAGGACGAAGGATATTTCACTAATGATACACATGTATTGGTCCGCCTTATGCTGCCTACTTGAGC
The DNA here is from genome assembly GCF_900095145.1 of Mus pahari. Lineage (NCBI taxonomy): Eukaryota > Metazoa > Chordata > Mammalia > Rodentia > Muridae > Mus > Mus pahari. Next base: position 18,359,438 of record NC_034595.1, on the reverse strand, counting down.
TCCATTTGTCAGGACTCCATAGAGAGAAAAGCACACACACACAAAATCGGGTGTTGTGCTTCAGTTTCTTGCCCTTCCCACAGACTAAGGTTGGTTGGCAGAGTGATGTCAGCTGAACCATGCACACAGCCTGAGGCAAGACCCTTGGAGAACACAGGATGTATAGAGGGCATCTAAAAAGGACTCAAAGGACAGTAATGGAGATGGAGTTTGACTTGCTTGTAGAGTTAGTTATGTAATCCTTATTGGTCTCTTTTCTTTGCTGATATTAACTTCCCTGAGAGAGGCACGGCTAAGAACCTCTCCTGACATCCCTCCTGGTCCCTCCTACTGACCCATGTGAAGGCTGAGGCCAGGCTGTCTCTGCTAGGGAGTGCCACCACTGCTGACTTTGTTTGCTATTCTGATTCTATTGAGCTAGACTGCTCATGTATCCCTGAAGTGTTTGCAAGTGGGTTGAGCTGTGACTGCAAACCTGTGTATCAAACTGATTTCCAGGCGACACAATTGGGAGTTGCTCTGAGGAACCTTTCTAAACAGGTCCATTGACCAGTATCCTTTCTTTTCCACTACCTCTGGTGGGTGATGGGCTAAAAGAAAGATTAAGGTATTTAAGAACCATAATTAAAATAGACTTTGATAAAATTACATTATGCACTAGATTAAGAATCTTCATTCTAGAACAGGAAACATCAGGCTACAACCTAAGAATCAATGGGCAAAATCTAGCAGGCTCTGCTTCAGTTTCTTCCTCTAAGTTCAGGCCTTAAGTGTTTGTCGTGGTATCCCTGGAAGTGAAGCCAGTCCTCTCCCCACACACATTGCTTCCAGGCAGTGTTTTATTACAGACCAAAGCAGTAGGGAAGCAAACTAGGGTAAGTAACATATTAACTTTCACAATAATTTTACTCTTATGTAAGTATAAGTTATATAAGTTATTGGTTGTTTTATAAATTACATGCAATTTCTTAAATTTGTGATATTTTAGTTAATATTTCTGTTGTTATTATTCATTGTGGTTAAAGAACATGTCTGTATGAGGCCCATTCTTTTTCATATGTTAAGTATTGCTTGATAAATTTGTATGTTTATGTTGGTCATATGACAGGAAAAAATATGTATTCTACAGGTGTGTGTAAATTTGTGTGTGTGTGTGTGTGTGTGTGTGTATGATTGACATGCAAAATGGCACACATTTAAAACTGAAGAATGTGGAACCCTAATTTCAAACCATAGTTCTGCCAATTAGCTACATCTGAAAGGAAGCTCAGAAAATCAGCACAACCAATTAATATTTCCTTAGTCTAAGTAGCATAAATAATAATGTCCATTTCTTGCTATTGTTGAGGGAATTAAATAGGTAATGTGTAATCTTGGAAGTTTGGAATTACCATCCATCTTTCTGTCCATCAATCTTCCTTATTTCATTGATCAAATAAGTATGTTTTCCTTTTTACTATTACATGTACAATAAAATCAGTATAAAAACCTTCACAATTACACGAGTTTTCACTTTTGACAAATGAAATTCTGTTTATTTCTGCTGAATATTTAAATTTGTGTTTTATATGTTCTAATGCTAGTTTATTAGGTACCTATAACTTCAAAGTAAACTATTTGTCTGGCAGAATAAATATTATTTGATTACATAGTAACTGAACCCAAGGCAGTCTTTGTATTAGAACCAATTTTATCAGACTCTAAGAAAAATTAATTTTACCGGGTGGTGGTGGCGCATTCCTTTAATCTCAGCACTTGGGAGGCAGAGGCAGGTGGATTTCTGATTTTTGAGTTTAAGGCCAGCCTGGTCTAAAGAGTGAGTTCCAGGACAGCCAGGGCTATACAGAGAAACTCTGTCTCAAAAAAAAATTACTTTTGCTTGAAAGTTTTTAAAAATTACATAGTGTGTGTGTGTGTGTGTGCTGCAGCACATTTTTTATTATTTACCTGTTCATTCATTTGAAAAATAAATTATATGTAATTCATGTGTACCATTGCTCTGAGTTAACTGCTTTTAATGGCTAACCTGGAAAAAAATAAACTATTATAAAAATTGCAAAGTCAATGAGTCACTTACTCAATAGTCTGAATTTAAGGATTTGAGATCATTATAAAAATGCCCCTTGATTCTGGATCATATGATTATATTGACGTGTATATATATATATATATTGTCCTTCCTATGCTTAATCTCTTTATTTTATTGTTTCATAATCATACCTTCAAACAAATAATGCATGCTTCCTTCTTGTATTTCAGCCTTCTCTTGGAAGTCATGTCTCTTCATCCTTCCTGGAGTTGACTCTTTAAGCATTGCTCTAGTGACACCTGCTGGTATTAATGATTTGGTTGCTTAGTTCTTGAAGCTCTTTGAAAAATAATGTTGCCTCTTCATACACAATCCTCATTAGATTCTTAAGTCATGTTGTTAATGTCCTTTGCTTCAAGGTCTGACTGAGACCCTTTGTTCTTGCTTTGTATAGATTTGACTTTTCTCACAGTAGATTTGAATATGTTCTTCATATTGTTTAGTGGTGGTTTTCAATTACAGGATCTCTTCTTTTCCAACAGACAATACTTCCCACTTGCTTTCTATCTTACTCTAGCAGTATTTTCAAACATATTTCAAAAAACTTGAACTAATCAGCTTTTTATTCTGTCTACTAAGATTTTAATTCTAATAGTTTTTGCCTTAAAGTTACAAGTTGTAGTTTTGTTAAAAATATACTTTCATTCTTGTATTAGTCAGGGTTCTCTAGAGTCACAGAACTTACAGATAGTCTCTATGTAGTAAAGGAATTTATTGATGACTTACAGTCTGCAGTCCAAATCCCAACAATGGTTCAGTAGTAGCTGTGAATGGAAGTCCAAGGATCTAGCAGT
>NC_034595.1:18342798-18356359 GCF_900095145.1 Mus pahari | reverse complement strand
TGGACCTTGAGAAACATCAGTATTGTCTTGTCTGGCATTTTCTTCAGTGAAAGTAACGGCATTGGCTCCCAGGGAAACACTACTTTGTCCTACTGCACATGCCGCTATTCAGTTCTTCCAATACTATTTAATACTGCACATGCTATTCAATTCTTCCAATGCTATTTAACTCTTGCCTTTTCTTTTCTTTCTCTTACTTGGTTTTTATTACTTTTTTGTCTTTTGAGATACCTCTTCTTCTTCAAGAATTTAAAGAAAAAGGTAAATTAAAATGTGCATTGTATTTAACCATGTCCTTATTTTAATAAAATAAAGGAAATATCCAGATATGTGTCCCACATACTACCAAATGAAAAAAATCATTCCTTCAGCTTTTAGTCTTGCTTTTTATTGGATGTATCTTATTCTCCCAATAGCCTCATACTTCTTAAATCTGTTAGCTGTAGATTTTAATATGACATACAGTTTTTTGCATGTAGGCTGTTTTAAAAAATGGAAATTGAGGATTTTTTTTTCCTTTTTAAATGAGTGAACTGTGTGTTTGAGTCCATTTAGTGGCACAAGGAATCCATCAGGAATTAGCCAAGCTACCCTTCAAACCTACAAGTTGTAAGGTCATGGGACCCACTCTTATCATAGCAGAGCATACTTTTATTCTGATCAATTACCCACAGCAAATATTCCATCATGACTGTATCCTGCTAAGGGCCAATCATATTTACTTTTCAAACTAAATAAGCCATTAATTCCTTACTGGATTAGCAGTAACTTCTAAGTAAGGTTATGTTTCAAGTCAGACAAGAAGTTATCAAATATGTGAACACTAGCATCTGAGTGTTATTGACTGGCAAAATTAAAAATGTATGAAATTATTCATAAAATAATTTTTAAACTTTTTTTAAAAGTTTAAAAGTCTAAAATCTAAACTTTAGATTTTAGATTATGTGTGTTATATATGTTCCTGTTCCCAATGGAGGTAAGAAGAGGACATCGGAAACTGGAATTATAGATGATTATGTGCTATTATATAAGTAGTAGGAATCCTACCCAGGTCCCCAGGAAGAGGAATCAGTGCTCTTAATCAATGAGCCATCTTGTAAGAACTTAAATTACTTTTTAAATCATTGGGGATTTTTCTTTGCAGTTTGTTGTTTTGTCTGTACGGTTGGTTGGTTGTTCTTGGTTTTGGAGACAGGGTTTCTCTGTTTAGCCCTGTTGTCTTGGAGCTCATTCTATAGACTAGACTGGCCTCAAACTAATACATCATTCTTCCTCTGCTTCCTAGGAGCTGGAACTAAAGGCGTTTTCCACCATCACCTTGGCTTAAAGTATCTTTTATATTAGGATCAGAGGTTCTTATAATAGAGAATTTTAAACTGGCATAATAAATTCAAGTTATACTTAGTAATATTTCATTTAAAAACTTACAAATAAGTATTTCTCATAGTCATGAGCTCAAAACTTGAACAAGGATGAGCAAATTAGAGCATTTAATCAAAGAATTATTCCACTGAGGCAGTATGTATGTCCAAATGATTTTCTTTATGAATTTTAAAATGGAAATTATTATTTTTTAAACCAGTTCATATAATTCATAACACTCACAGAGAAAGTAAACAGAAAAAAATGATAGTAGTGCAGAAAATAGCTTGATGAAATAGAGAACTAGTCAAGATAGTCACTTAACTAAAGAGAAATGAGCACTTTTTCATTATCTGACAATCAAAAATCTATAGCATGTGTCTTATCAATGCTAAAAATTTACAGATAAATTTTATTGACAATGAAGTTATATAAGAATAACCACTATCACCATTTCCATTCAATTTATACGTTAGTATGATATAGTATAACTTATAGTAGTATAGTATACAGTACTAGCACACATACAAAAAAACACACAGATAAATGGATAACAGGAAGGAATAAAGTCCTCAAACATATAATGATATGTTATTTGTTTATTCTTTTAAAGATGTATTTTATTTTCTCTGTGCGAGTGTGAGTGTGTGTGTGTGTGTGTGTGTGTGTGTGTGTGTGTGTAGTCACATGTTGTTGGGGTGGGCCACAAGAGAGCATCACATCTCCTGGTGCTGAGATTCCACTGTTGTGAGCCAATGTGGATTCTGGGAACAGAATTCAAGTGCTCTGCAAAAGCAGTTAAGCTCTCTGCTACAAAATCATCTCTCCTGTCTCCTGTGATTTGATTTTTGAGGAACTTATTATTGTAGTAGAATGAGGGAACCTTTCAACAAAAGGTTCCAGGTCCATGGATAGATAGATAGATAGATAGATAGATAGATAGATAGATAGATAGATAGATAGATAGACAGATATGAGGAAAATCAATTTTGAGACATTCTACACATTAAAAAAAAAACCTCCAGATGTACTAGCATTATAGACAGGAAAAGTAAAGTAAACTAATGAGCTAATGGATGGAAGTTCACAAGAATATCTTCACATCTTCAACTCAGGCAAGCATATTTTCAAAGGAACAGAAAGTAGTGATCCAGTGACAGGGAAATGGCTAAATGGGTGGAAGCACTTGCCTTGCAAGCCCATACTTTTGAGTTCAATCTCAAAGTCCATGGGAAGGTTCAAGGAGAAGAACCAACATCACAAGCTTTTCTTTAACTAATGTACCATTTGTGTCATGTGATATGTACTCATGCACATACATCACATGTATAATAAGAATGAAGTGTTTTCTAAAATACAAATCATAATGATACAAATGTGAATATCTTTAATTTAGATTTTTCTGTCCATTGAGAGAATTAGTAAATATGTGAAATCCATTTGTTCATCAAAGATACTGAATGATAGGAAACTTGGAAAACACATAGAGAGTTCTTATTCTTAAATCTGATAAGAATTGAAGCATAGCAAGACATGAACCCTAATGGTACATGACTGGTCCTCCATATCAGTGATTTCAGTATCCATAGACTTCACTGTATTTATGCATAAAATATATGGAAAATATATATCTGTACTATGTCTACAGATATTTTCTTCTTGTCATTATTTCTTAAATAATACAATATTTTTTATAATCTACAGTGCAATAGGTATTATGTGCAAACTAGATCTTTTTAATGACATGTAGAGAGATACATGTAAATTATAAACAAAAGTCATCACATTCTATAGAAGGAACATTGAAATCTGTCAATTTCACTGTACGCGGATGGTCTTGAACCAATACCATGGATATATATATATATATATATATATATATATATATATATATATAGTCTAAATATATCTAAATGAATAAATCTATAGATGGTAGTGTGATGGTAAGGATGATGATAATATTAGATGACAATGATAGCTAAATGATGATAATGGATAATAGATAGATAGAAAATTGGATTTAGAAATGATAAATCATTAACAGAGAAAAAACATAGTAAACTCCTCTCTGATTTCAGATATCTGAATACTCATTGATTTCCTGGAATGAGAATCTCAGCAACCATACCTCTGTGAGGGAGAGTGTTGGTGGCAGAAGGCACAACTGAGTTGAGGGTGAAGTTGAACAAAGTAGAGTGTGACTAAAATTCTGTTGAGCCATCTTAGAATATAGAATTTAATTGATAAAGTTGAGCACACACTTATATACATTGCTGAAAAGAATATAAATAATAAAAACAATAGAAAACAAATTGGCATTTTCTTGTAAGTCTGAATGTGAAAGTTGTATAATTCAGAAACCCTTTGAATTCTTTTACAACATAATTTTGGCTATGATAGGCTGTTTGCAATTCATGGGTTTGGGCATCAGTTTTTCCATTTCCTCAAAACTATTAATGATTTTGATCAGAATTTCATTGCATGGGTAGGGTGCAAAATATTTGCATAATATTGACCTGTAACCTATGAAAATGCACTTTCATTAATTTAACCTTAACTTTAATTTTTCTAAGAATTATACACACACACACACACACACACACACACACACATATATATATATATATATATATATATATATATATATATATATGCAATGAAATATAATCATACATATTGACTTCCCTTTCTCCTCTCCAACATGCTTCCCTTTCCAAACCCATGACTTCTTTACTTCTTGACAACTGAGTCCAGCTAGTGCTACCCACAGGTATGTGAGTGTGGGGTCATTCACTGGATCACGGGATCCATATATTTCAATAAGAATCATTCTTCTTCACTCGACAGCAACTCACTGCCAACAGTTTCTCAGAATGGGATGGGAAATCATTGAAGCTATCCTTGCTAGAATTTTGACTGACATGATCATGTATGGGCCTTATTAAAAAAAATCAGAAACATTTGGTTTTTTTTCAAAATGGCTTTTAATTGCATACATTTTTCTTAAGGATTTTGTTCTTTCATACATTATTATAGAACTACTTTTATAATTCCTTTTTAAAATTGTTTGTCTCCATATTAGACAAAAATTCTTGAAGCATTGGTAAAACAAAGCAAACTTTGGTTATTACGTAGAAGTGGATGAGTAAGTAGACATAACCTCACAGTAACCCCAGCTGTCTAACTTCTGTGTAAAACTCTCCTGTCCAAATGTCTCCAAAGAAGCATGCAAGATGGTTTATTTCATTGTCTTCTCTGAAAGACCAGAGTGAAGTTTCACTCAAAACTTGGAAAGATTATTAAAGCATTATGTTCTTCAGCTTTTATATTTACTAGAAGAAGTAAAAGATTTCCTTGAAATTAGGTTGTATAATCTAATAGTAGATTTTAAACTTTTTAATGTCATTTTTCTTCTGTTTGGCAATTTCACTGAAGAAATAAAATGCATTACTTTCCCAGATAGACAATAAAGACAAATCTGTAATTTTTTAACAGAATAATTGATTCCATTATTTTATAAGATATTTTCTTTATTTACATTTCAAGTGTTATCCCCCTTCGTGGCTTCCCCTCTGAAAAACCCTTATCCCTTCCCCCCTTCCCCTGCTCACCAACCCACCTATCCCCATTCCCGCTTCCTGGCCCTGGCATTCCCCTACACTGGGCCTTAGAACCTTCACAGGATCAAGAGCCTGTCCTCCCATTGATGACCAAATGGGCCATCCTCTGCTACATATGCAGCTAGAGCCATGAGTCCCACCATATGTAGTCTTTGGTTGGTGTTTTAGTCCCTGGGAGCTCTGGGCGTACTGGTTAGTTCATATTGTTGTTCCTCCGATGGGGCTGCAAACCCCTTCAGCTCCTTGGGTACTTTCTCTAACTCCTTCATTGGGGAACCTGTGCTCAGTCCAATGGATGGCTGTGAGCACCCACTTCTGTATTTGTCAGGCACTGGCAGAGCCTCTCAAGGGACAGCTATATCAGGCTCCTGTCACCAAGAACTTGATGGTATTCATGATAGTAGATAGTGTCTGGGTTTGATTATTGTATGTGGGATGGATCCCCAGGTGGGGCAGTCTCTGGATGGTCATTCGTTCAATCTCTGCTCCACTCTTTGTCTCTGTATTTCCTCCCATGGGTATTTTGTTCTCCCTTCTAAAAATTATTGAAGTATCCACACTTTGGCCTTCCTTCTTCTTGAGTTTCATATGTTTTGTGAATTGTATCTTGGTTATTCCAAGCTTTGGGGCTAATATCCACTTATTGGTGAGTGCATATCATGTGTGTTCTTTTGTGATTGGGTTACCTCACTCTGGATGATATCCATTTAAAAAACTAAATACAGAAAGGAGGCTAGATATAGAAAATATCCACTAGGAAGACTAGAACAATAACTGTTATGGGGAAGATGTATTAATGAACACTAAAGCAGATTAGAAAACAATTAAGAGAAATGAGATATTGATGCAGTATTAAAATGTGACCAAAAAGTGTCACATGCTTAGAAATGTGAAAAACCAATGTTTATCATGGAGAATTCTGTCAGTTACTATCTTCACTGAATAAAGAAAGTAGATGTGTCCAAATGCATACTCATTTAGTAGCTTCTCACTTGATGGTTTAAGAGTCTTGTAGATTGTAAACCATAACCAATTCTGCAAGAGTAGAATAGTCTGAAAAAATTACCTACAATATAGACTACTTTTTCAGATCCTGCTCCCAGAGTCAGAATCAGGTGTCTGTCAAGGCATGGAAGCCATATTGTGAATGACAAAATGTTTCTTCTCTTTTGCTCAGAAATATCCACTTTCCTTGGGAGTTTACTTTCAATAATATTCAGCAGCATATAATGCCTAGAAACAATTCGAAGAAGTCAAACAAATATGCACTGTAGAGTGTTATATCATCTGAATTATCTCCATCCTAGTCATACATCATCTCAACACAACTAGAAGAAAACATCAGACAAACCAATGGAAGCGTTCTTCAAAGGAGCCAAGGTCATGTTGAACTAATTGAGTTGGAGAGATTGTCAGGAAGTGGAGAAGAATGTTGACCCGAATAATCACATGCATTGTAGTATTTGAGGAGAAGAAAATAAATACACAACTAAAATTAGTAAGCTAATGAGTTCAATAGACTTTTAAGTTGAGGGAAAGTGTAAATATCCTATAATAATCTAAACTGTTAATTAATGAGAACCTAGGTGAATCATCTACAAATGCGGTACTACTGTACACTCTCCTGTAAATATAGAAAGTCTTCTGAAATAAACTGAAAACTAATTGTCAAAAAAATCCTCAATATTATGTATATGGTTGAAAAGACTCTTTTGGTCATGGTAGCCCATGTTAAGAGACTTATTGTTAATATATGGAAGAAAAATACATTTTGAGCCTGACAGAGATTTAATGATCCACCATTTGTGGACATGACTGTCCTTGAAAAAGTCAGAGGCAGAAAATTGAGCATGCTGTTTACAATTGTTTTACTGTTGTACATATTTTGGACAGACTGTGAATATGTTTCAGGGCTATGCTGTAGTAGTTCTTATATCAATAGTAAAGGATGGAGCTGTTTGTGTTTTACTGTATGGGTTAAAGGTCAAGTTTCTTTAGCTCCCTCATTCAGAAAAGACTAGTAGAAAAATGACTGGTGTACACAGGCAGCCTGGTGTGTGCTTAACATTAGCTATGAGAGAATCAAGAGGACAAGGGCAATCTTTCTGGAAATATGAAGAAAGCAAAAGCTCCCTTAAGAAAGATGCATGCAGAGGCTTGTTTTCTCAGTGAGTGTAGACAAAGCTGGATTGGGGCATGCAGGAGGAGTCATACACAGTTAACAATTTATTAAATGACCTAGACAGATTCTGAAGTTGAAGTATGCCTTGATTCACATATTTGGACTCAGAAGTTCTTTCAGGTTCTACTGTCAAAGGAATGAGTAACACAAAAGGAATACACCATGAAGATTTCCTCTTTGGGTCTCAAAATACATATTGAAGGGTGATATTTTTTAATGAGGTCACTTTGGAAGGACAGTAATTGTTGTATTTTAGTGGTGACTCTAAGGTTAAAACACCCTAGAGGTTTGCTTTTCTATCTTCTACCTGTTAGTTCTTTCCCTTGAGAAAATGCTGTAGCTTTTCTCTACTTTATCTTGTTCATCAATCAAGTTGACACATAATAAAGTAAGTCATGGTTGATTAGGCTATTGAATGAGTTTGTCTTTTAAGCAGACAGGACAGCACCAGAAGTGGAGTACATAAATAATGAGATCTACTAGCAGACTTTCTGATCAAAACTCTGTTTCCAATATAAGTATATGCAGCAGAATCAAGAATTATGATCATATGGTAAATTTCCTGGAACAATATTGTATTGACCACTTACCATCTATGCCATTTTCAATTGAGAAGGATCATATCTAAACACTCCCCAAACAAAGTTATTAAGGAAGTAATTTTGATAAGGCCAAACATATGACAATTTTTTACTGAATTTCTTAAGAGGGTTTCTTTTTCTTATTTTTATTCTTTAAACTTTTTTTTTTTTTTACAGTCCAGTCATTATCCCCATCCTGGTCTGCCATCCGACTGTCCCTCATCCCACTCCTCTTCCCTAGACTCCAATAGGATATCCCCCTCCCCACCCCTAACCCAACCAGACCTCCCCCCTTCCCTGGGACTCATGTCTTGAGAGTGTTTCTTAATCTCCAGTATTTGTACCTGACAATGTGTACAAATGTAGAATAATAAGCCAATCACCCATCTGTGACATTACTTTAAATGTCAACAATGCTTTACAGATGGTTTTGTTTTCTGCTAAAAAATCTTGCCAGTGCATATTGTCTGAATTTCTTTAAGTTTAGCAAAAATTTAAAGCATTTACTAGGTAGCAATTTTTTCCCCTAGACAGAAAAAAAAAGTTGAAAAATAAGGAGCAGGGCCATAAATATTTCATTTTGCCTCTGTATAGTTCCTAAAAATAATATTTCATTCAAATAATGGGTGCATATGTAAGACCTAGAGGGACTCTGCCACCAGTTAATTCTGGTTGGTGAATAAAGACACCAACAACCAATAGCTGGGAAGAGACAAAGGTGAGGTTGAGATTTTTATGGGCTTAGAGAGGGGAGAGTCCAAAAGGGGGGAAGAAGAAGAAGGAGGAGGAGGAGGAGGAGGAGGAGGAGGAGGGGGAGGAGGGGGGAGAGGAAGAGAGAGAGAGAGAGAGAGAGAGAGAGAGAGAGAGAGAGAGAGAGAGAGAGAGAAGAGGAGAGAAACGCCACCATGGAATAGAAGAAGAATTGCAGGAGAGTAAAAAGGAGAACTGCCATGGGCCCAAGAGAATGTGGGTCTGAGGGCTGCCCAATTATAGCTAAGAGCAGCCCAGATGACACATAATAAGTAATCATGAGGTTATTTTGATTGGAAAGTAGATTTTTTTAATTAGCTATATAGTTTTTTATTTGCATGTCAAATGTTAACCCCTTTCCTGGCTTCTCCTCTGAAAACATTCTATCCCATCCCCTTTCCCCCTGCTTCTATGAGGGTGTTCCCCCACCCGCCCACCCACTCTCGCTTCCCCGCCCTGGGGTTCCCCTACACTGGAGCATCAAGCCTTCACAGGACCGAGGGCCTCTCCTGTCATTGATGTCCAATAAGGCCATCATCTGTTACATATGCGACTGGAGCCATGGGTCCCTCCATGTGTACTCTTTGGATGGTGGTTTAGTCCCTGGGAGCTCGGGGGAGGGGGGTCGTCCAGTTGGTTTATATTGTTCCTCCTATGGGATTGCAAACCCCTTTAGCTCTTTCAGTCCTTTCTCTAACTCCTCCGTTGGGAACCCCTTGCTCAGTCCAATGTTTGGTTGCAAGCATCCGCCTCTGTATTTGCCAGGCAATGAACGAGCCTCTCAGGACACAGGCTCCTGTCAGCATGAATTTCTTGGCATCCACAGTAGTGTCTGGGTTTGGTGACTGAATGTGGGATGAATCCCAAGGTAGGGCAGTCTCTGGATGGCCTTTCCTTCAGTATCTGCTCCACACTTTGTCTCTGTATCTCCTCCCTTGAGTATTTTGTTCCCCCTTCTAAGATTGACTGAAGCATCCACACTTTGGGTGGTCTGTGAATTGGATCTTGGGTATTCGGAGCTTTTAGGCTAATAGCCACTTATCAGTGAGCAGGTATGATGTGTGTTCTTTTGTGATTGGGTTACCTCACTTAGGATCAGCATGGAAGGTAGGCAGCTATTGTGCTGCTTAAGGCGCGTGTGCTTTCATCCAGGAACATAAATGGTTAAGGGTGGGTAGAAATCCGACACCAGGATTTTTAAAATAATTCTTTTTACACACACCCCCCCCCCCCGCCTCCTCCACTGCCACCAGATTCAGCTCTACTGCTATGTCCCAGCAAGAGTGCTATAGCTGGTAAAGGGCAGAGATAGCTCTAATGAACCCATGATCCTGTTGGCATCCTTCCGGACAGATGGAGGTGGCAAGGCATGTGGTAGGGGCCATCACTTCTGCACCTGTGCCACCTCATGGCAGAAGAGAAGTGATACCTTTAACTATCCCTCACTTACTCCCTCAGGCATGGCTCACCTACACTCTGTCAGCCAGGATCAGCTTCATGGTGCAGATCAGGATTTCCTATTCAAATGTTGTTGTTGTTGCTCTATTTTTCCTTATTTTATTTAACTGGGATCTAATAAGCTGAGGTCAAGGAAGGGACTAAATACTCCACGATGCACAGGATATGTCCCTCCCCCAATTATGAATAATCATGTGACCCTATATTTTAAGAGTGGTAATCCTGAGAAATCTTTGCCAGTACCAACTTTGAAAATGCCATATTATTTCCTCTCTCACAACTCTTCCTAGATCCTCTCCACCTCTGCACCCACCTGGAGTACCCTACTAGCACACAAAACTGAAGTGTAACAAAAGAAAGAAAGTTCTGTAAGTTTCAAAAGAATGTTACTATCTAAACAAGTACATGTAAATCTAATCCAATTCCTGAAAAAAGATATTATCTAAGCCCCATGCTTAGACCTCATTGTTATCTTCTTTCTATTAAATAAAACCTATATCTTCCTGTCTAATATTATAAATATTATTTTACATGTTTTTGATATTATATACTTCTCCTGAGTCTGACTCATTAAATGATTACATGAGTGTTGTGTGTGTGTGTGTGATTTATGTATGCCATTACTGTATATCTTTTCATTAAAAGAGTATGTTTTCATATTCCTGCTGAAGAACATATTGACTGTTTCCAATTTGGAGTTAGTCCTAGCTCTTCTGTGAATATTTTTGCACACATAAGTAAATTTAGATATGATTCATTTATAAATTATTTTATTATTTTTAAGTTTACGTTTATGGTTTATATCTGTATGTATGTATATATGTACTTATTATCCTGTTATATTTCAAACGCATGTATGCACATCTGTTCATAAGGGCAGGTATACCACAGGTACTAGAAGACAGCATTGGATTTCCTGGAGCTGAAGCTACACTACAGATAGCGGGATGCCTAACAGGAGTGCCAGGAATGACATACAGGTCCTCTGCAAGAGCAGCAGGTGCTCTTAACTGCATAGCCATCTCCCCAGACTCAAATTTTGATATTCTTAGTCACAAAGTATCAATTTGTAGAAGTAACTTAGACTATATTAAAATATATGTTTCATTTTATACTTTAAATCTCAAGGTATGTGGTTGCCAAGAAAAAAAGGAGGGTCATGGCCTCCCGTGGGAAAAATCAGTATCTGGAAACATGTTGGCTTGCATTGCTGAGATCTTGTGAGCCAGGGTCAAGGAAGGGACTAAATACTCCACAATGCTCGGGATATCTCCCTCCCCAACTATGAAGGACCATGCGACCCCATAATTTAAGACCAATAAACTTGGGGAAATCTTGGTTTTTACCAACTTTGAAAATGTCCATTCTTGCCAATGTTTTAGTTATTTGTCAGGATAACATTGTGTTTTAGTGCACATTTTTCTGGTAATTTGTGAAATTGTGTATATAGATATAAATGCAGATACAGATAAAAATATAGATAGATGATGGATAGATAGATTGGTAAATGAACAAATATGACTTTTCTTCTTTATGACAGATCTACTTTCCATCACTCTGAATTTCTCTACCTTTAAAAGCAGTGGCAGGCAGAATCTGTTTTATTTCCCCTTCCCAGGGAGACCCTTGGTTCCCCTTCTCCCTCCTTAGAGTCTTTATCTTTACCTAACTTAATCTATGTCTCTGTATAGTAACTTGATTATCATTTTCGTAACTGCTAATATTCACTTACAAGTGAGTACATACCAGTTTTGTCTTTCCATATCTGGATTACCTCACTCAGGATGATTCTTTCTCCTTGCATCCTTTGTCTGCAAAATTCCTAATGTCATTTTTTTCCAACAGTTGCATTTTACTTCATTGTGTAAATGTATCACATTTTCTTTATCCACTTTTATGTTGAGGGACATCAGTTCCTTATTTCTGGCTGTTATGAATAGAGCAGCAATGACCAGAATTGAGCAGGTGCCCTTGTGGTAGGATAGAGTGTCCTTTGGGTACATAACCAGGAGTGGTATGACTGGGTCTTCAGGTAGAGTGATTCCCCATTGTCAGAGGACCCAAAGTTCCACAAAAGAGGGTACAGGAGTAGAATGGATCAAGTGCTGGGAGAGAGATGGAGGGAGAGAGATCAGGTAGAAACAACTGATAATAGAAACCTCTGGGGCATAGTGTAGAAACCTAGTGCAGTAGAAACTTCCTGGAATCTATGATGGTTACCCTAGAAAGGCTTACTAGTAATGGAGGCTATGGAGTCTGAACTGACCATATTTTGTCAGGCAAGGTTTATGGTACTGAGAATTGGTTTTAATGACTTGAATTGTTGGCATAGGAGGACCCATGGGGATCCTGAAAGAACCCAGGTTAATGCTAGGACAGAAAGTCACTCCCTGCAAACTAAAAACTGGACCACATTGAAAAAGATAACTTCCACACAATTCACTGAATTTAGAGAGGTCAAGCTGGTGTAGACATGGAGCCTTCACCTCTATGTTCCAATCTCTTTGTGCAAGAAAGAACTCTGCAGGTTACAGAAAGAGAAACCTGGACACCAACCCAGCCACAAATGTTTCATCTACAACCTGTCCTGCATTGCATTCAAGATATGCTGGGGCAATCAATGGTGGCACAGAACTTCTGGGAGTGGCAACAAATGCTTGCTTTAACTTGAGGCTAACTCCACAAGAGAGAGAGAGATCAGGCCCTATACTGCCTGGAAAACCAGAAACCAGAAACTGTATAATCCAGATACCTAGAGTAGAAGCCATCACAACTAGAACAAAAAGTTAATCAAATTATTACATTTTTCAATATGTTCTTTCATATAATACATTTCAACTATAGCCTCCCTTCCCTCTATTTCTCCCTCCCCCAGATTCACTGCTCCACTGTTTTCCTTTAGAAAAGAACAAGCCCCCTCCAAGGGATAAAAAGCAAACTTAACATAGCAACCCGCAATAAGAATAGGAATAAACCCTCAAAAGGGCTGAATGAGGCAACCCAGCAGGAGGAAAAGTGTCCCATGAGTAAAGAGTAGGCAAAAGAGTCAGACATCCCAACCCCCGTTGTGAGTTTCACAAAATCCCAAATTAAAAAACAACAGCGTATATGCGAATACCCAATGCATACCCATGTACACCCCATATTGCCACTTCAGTCTCTGTGAGCCCCTATAAATCCTGCTTAGTTGGCTCTGTAGGCCATGTTCTTCTGGCATCCTTGTAACATGCTTTTTCCCCATCTTCCACCGGTTTCCTCACACTGCACCTAATGTTTGGTTGTAAGTCTTTGTATCTGCTCTCATCAGCTGCCAGAGGAAGCCTACCTGATGATAATTAGACCAGGTTCAGGAACATGGCTATAGGAGAATATTGCTAGGAATCATCTTATTAACTTATTTGCTGCTGTTGCTGTCAGCCAGTCATGTTTGCTTCTATCTAGGTTTCTGTATTATCTAGTTCTCTCTCTCTCTCTCTCTCTCTCTGCCTCTCTCTCTGTCTCTCTGTCTCTCTCTCTCTCTCTCTCTCTCTCTCTCTCTCTCTCTCTCTCTCTCTCTCTCTCTCTCTCTCTCTGTCTCTTTCTTTTTTTATTATCATGAAATTCCTTCA
>NC_034595.1:18317197-18342768 GCF_900095145.1 Mus pahari | reverse complement strand
TCTCTCTCTCTCTCTCTCTCTCTCTCTCTCTCTCTCTGTCTCTTTCTTTTTTTATTGGTTATTTTATTTATTTACATTTCAAATGTTATCCCCCTTTCCAGTTTCCCCTCCACAAATCTCCTATCCTCTCCTTCCTTCCCCTGACTCTATGAGGGGGCTCTCCCTATGAGCCCACCCACTCATGCCTCGGTAGCCTAGTGTTCCCCTATCCTGTACCTCAACAGGACCAAGGGGCTCCCCTTCCAATGATGCCAGATAAGGCAGTCCTCTGCTACATAACTATCTGGAGCCATGGGTACCCCCTGTGTACTCTTTGGTTGGTGGTTTAGTCCCTGGAAGCTTTGGGGGTCTGGGAGGTTAGTGGGCCTCAAGTTAGACCAGCCATTGGTTGGCTATCCCTACCAGCTGAGCCATCCTTGCCCCAGCACATCATGCAGGCAGAATTGGTTGTGAGTCAATGGTTTTGGTCACTCAGTTGGTGTCTCAGTCCCATCACTGACTCTCTTGCCTAGTTATAGAAGATGGAAAGTTCAGGATCTGTATTGTCTTACACTAGGAATCTTCACTATGGTTACCCTCATAGGTTCCAGAAAGTTTCCACTGTTGTAAGTTTCCATATCACATACCAAATGCCCCCCACACCCAATGCTGGTAGTCTCACCTCATACATACTCTCTCCCTCCATCTCTTCCTCCACAACCGGATCTCTTCTATTCCTATCCACAGTGCATCTACATAATCTATTCTATTTCTCCTTCCCAGGGGAATTCAAATATCCCTTTAGAGCCTCCCATGTTACTTAACCTCTTTGGTTCTATGGATTGTAGCATGATTTACTTAATAGGTAATGTCTGCCATATTTTGTACAACAACTATCAGAAATAACTGGTAAGCACTCTCCTCAGGCTATAGTTTATGATTATATGGATGATATGGATAATACAATTAGGTTTCTTAAGACTGGCCAATATCCAAATTTTCTAAGGTCTTTCCCCAAAAGATGCTATCACCCCCAGACATTAAGAAGAAATTTTAGGGCTGGTGAGATGGTTCAGTGGGTAAGAGCACCCGACTGCTCTTCCAAAGGTCCGGAGTTCAAATCCCAGCAACCACATGGTGGCTCATAACCATCTGTAACAAGATCTGATGCCCTCTTCTCTAGTGTCTGAAGACAGCTACAGTGTACTTACATATAATAAATAAATAAATCTTTAAAAAAATAAAAAATAATAAAAAGAAGAAATTTTAAGGGGATGATTCTTATAAGCTTAGATTTTTCTTCAAAACCTACTTTAATTAGAGTTCTTAAATGCTTCAAGGGCTAGAAGGATCCTAGCCTAGCCCACCAACAAAAAGTAGCAGAAGATGGTTAACAGGATGAGGAGGGTGTGGCCCTGTTTAGAAGTAGCTCTTTGGGGTGATTCTAATCTTTGTTGTCAGGATATCAGCAGTCTACTCTGAAACATCAAACACATCTTTTTTGTCTCTCTTTCCTTTCCTTCCTCTATCCTTTACTCTCTCCTAACTAGTGTAACAAAAAGGTGGCGAAGGGATGGAAAGAAAAGATAGGATATAGGAATCACAGGATAAAAGGGTAGATTTTGGAATTATGTATAAACTAAACAGCATTAAAAAGCCAAATACTTTACACTTGATATGAACTTTGTATATTGATACCGATTTAGGATTATATTTTACTACAACACCCTTTCTATATATGTTTTAACTCTTAGTTTTGGTATTGTACCTTTAAATCTCATTTTAAGATGCAACGTGAAGTTCTAGACCTTTTGTAAGTTATTTCCAGCTGTTGAGGATAATTAAGAAGTACAAATTAATAGGTAGTCAATCAAATTTATGATCCTGTTAAATACTAGTTTAATTACTTTTAGAAATATATTTTCAAAATTAAACAGATAGTGGATAGCTAGAGACAAGCTAACTACAAACACAGATTGTCTTTGAAACCCTCAGAGATCTACAGAGTATGGTACTTAAAGTTGTTTTATTGACAAGAGGCTTTTCATGACAGTGACACGTCAGCTCCTGGTAGCATTCATACTAATTCAAAGACAGTGGTGAGCTTTAAAGAACATCCTTATGGAGTTTGCCTCAAATATGGTATATCTGCCACTGGACAAGAAACTACCTTTGCCTTGACTGTTGAGAGTATGCTGCACAAACTGGACAAATGAAACTCATGGACATCTACTGTTGAGCTTTGAAAGGGCAAGACAGGTAAGTCCTTCTGGATAGGGAGCCAGAAACCTCTGTCATTTTTATAATTTTGGAAGCTGCTCACTCTGCACTGTCTATTAACTCGGGTTTCTGATGGGGTTGATGACTGGATAGTTATAGTCTCACAATTAAGCTTAAGTTATTTAGGGTTTAAGAAAGTGTTTTAAGGTCTAAGAAGATTTTTTTAGGTTGGTAATACAAGTTATAATAGAAAATGATTTAGGTACAGAACTTTGAACTCACCAAGATAGGCTAGGCAGTAGAATACTTCTCCAAGTTTGCATATGGACTGAGCACTGTGAAAGTAATTCTTACCTGATAATTGATTTTATTGAATATACTTTATTGATGTTAGAAAAAGAACCATTTATTGAACTTAAAGGAGGAGATGTAGGGATGATTTTTTTGTGTACTGTGTATAAATATCACCTCTCAATTAAGAGCCTATGGTATATAGAAAAGGGTAGGGTAATATAAGATGGGGACACCAGCAGAGAGAGAGAGCATGAGAGAGAGAGAGGAGAGAGAGACTGAGACTGGCCAGGCATAGAAAAATTACTCCCACCTTGTCTCAGAGGAAGTAAGACATGTGAAGCTGACTCCTCAGGTAACTAGCTGATTGGCAGACAGAGAACAGTATAAACGAATTATTAATATAAGTTAAGAGATAGTTGAGAAATAGAACTAGCTTATAGCACAGACTTTTGTTCAAATGTGGCATGGGTAGGAAAGCTAATAGTTACACTGTGTGCTAGAAGTGAATACATATACTTAACCTTCAACGACTACTTACTCATTATTACTACAAAATCAGAGTGAAAACTCAGGTATCAGGCTACTGGAGTCTGATTGTTTGAGCATCAAGCTCTCTCCACTGCTTTGTTTACATTCTGAATCTCTTACACAGTTAGTAAACACTTGCATATCAAAACAAGGGGCTTCTGAAAATAAGTTTTCTTTTATTTTACTGTGGATGGCACATCTCTTCACTACCTTGCTGCCCATGGTGTCTTAAGCATTTGGTGTGCCTGAGGAAGAGCTCATTTTATGTATGAACTATTGTCTAATATATTGTTGGACTTTGTCCCTTTCTCTCACTCTTACGATTTTTATGACTTTTGTAAGAACAAGCAAACTTTCTTCATAGTTTAATCACCACTCTAAAAATTTGTCCTTCATATTTAAACCAGGTTCTTTAAGAGAAAACTCCAAAAGAGAGTTGAATAAGGCCTACCTTTAGGAAAGAACACCATTTTACGTCAGCGCATAGTTCCTTGAACTTGGCAAGAGTGAGAGACAAATCTCACTGTCACAAATTGCTATCATATCAATCAAGGATAACGCACTATCTAGATCAGTCCCCACAAGAAGAGTGTGGCATGAATGCTCGACCACTTTCCATCCCCCCTCTGAACAGAACAACAAGAGAGTGGGGGAGCCCTTGTGCTGAAGTCAGTAGAGGCTGAGGTGGATCTCGAAAGGTTAAAGGCCACAGTCATTGTTCCATTTAGCATTTTTTTTCCAATCAGTGTTATAATGAGTGTCATATGCACATTGTTGCAAACTGGGTTTCTAATTTAAAGGACAGATTACTAATTGTGGAGCCGTCAATGCAGAGGGCTTTAGAAATTGTAAATGTTTGCAGATGCTACTAAATAGCTGATTCCTCCCCAAACTAACAATTATTCACCAACAGTGTTTACTCACCTTCAGCAGCAGCAGCTGCTTTTAATGTTCTAAAGTGTGTTGGTCAGAACACAGATTATGACTTGCTGTATATGTTGCAACATGAAACGACTGGTGAAATGCAGTATGATTTCTTTTAGTTTTTTGTAATCTTTTATTTATATATTTATTTATTTATTTACACTCCAGATTTTATTCCCCTCCACTGGTCCACCCTCCAACAGTTGCACATCCCATACCTCCTACCCATGTCTCCACAAGAAGAGGAGACCCTTGTCTCCACGGGAGAATAGAGAAGCACTATGATTTCTTGAACGCCAAAATAACTGCTGCTGTGAATATCCTATTCCTGTTAGGAAAGCTTAGTGTCCGTATTGCCAGTCTTTGTTACAGTTGCCTTTCTTTTTCACTTATACAATCTTTGTTGTAAATGAGTCTTATTTTATTTGACTGAGTCAATCTTCTGAAACAGGAATCTGGCTTGTAGCTCACAGCCCTTTAGAAATTATACTCTTCCTCCATGTAAAAGCCCAAATTTCTTTGATGAATTGAAAGCTCCTTGGTTTGATGAACTCTATGGAAAGCTCCTTGGTACCATGACTGTCTTTACCTATGTCATACAGAAACAGGATGCTGTATTCATTATCAGTGTATCTGTGCTGAATGTTTTCTCTTCCTATGATGAGATGTCTGTCTTAACTCTCCTATGGACTAAACTATACTTTCTCCCTTACACAAATGTTGTTTTCTGTGTAAAGCCAGACACACCGCAGCATTTTTAATCTTTCTAAATTGAGCAAACTGTAACTGTTGGGCTTGATGAAATGGACCAAAGGCAAAATAAAATACATTTCTGGGGGTTGGGGAATATCAAATGGAGGAAGTCCTGGCTTCAAGATCTTTGAGACCCACATCTAAGTGGCTTTATATCCTTTCCCATACTGAATAGACTATACTTGAGGAATCCATGATAAGCCAGTGCCAGCCATTTTTCCAGAAAGTACTGAAGGAGTTAAATGTTCCTACAAAACCTAACCTTCATTTGTCTTAGTCCCTTCCTTGTGGGCCACAGTCAGCATTGGGAATTTATACACCATATGGAGTGAGTGAAGCCTGCCAGGCTAGAGTTATGTCTTAGGGTGAAGAGCACTAGCTGCTCTTGCAGAGTTCAGAGTTCCCAGCATCCACATGGTAACTCACAACCCTCTATAGCTTCAGTTCTAGGTGATCCAACATCCTCTTAAATGCTCCTTAAACACTAGGTACATGGAGTGCATATATACAGGCAAAATATTCATACACATAAAGTAAAAAATAAAAATTTAAAAAACAAACAACATCTAATCTTAAGAAACAAATTATCACTTATGATGTCATCTAGCTCAGTAAGTCCCATGAGGTTGTATATAATAAAGGGGACTCTACTATACCAAAAAGCACTCATCCAATGCATCAGTTGTTTTCCCATTATGCTCATTTTTTCCATGGCAAAATATATAATCATGCATTGGACAATTTAACTCTACCTTTAAATGTCTGCTGAGACATACTCCAGAAGTCCAATCCGAGCAATCCTAAGAATTTCAAACAAAGTTTATGAATGAAACACTGAGTCTGTAAATGAAGATTCCTGGGCATGTGTATTCCACACTAGGCCCATGCTAATCTTAAGGGTGTAAAGACGAATGTCCATGAGCTTCAAATGTGGCAGTCAAAACCAGCTTTCATCAGAAGGTCTTGGAAGAATTACAGGAAGGAAAGGATATAGATTAGAAAGATGAAATTGATGAGATTTAAAGAGGGGTCACAAAGGTCAGACTGCAAATTCCTGGAATATTTGTGTAGAAATTAATTTTGGGCGATTGTAGGTATGGGAGGGTAATTTGGTTTACGGTTTTTATTTTTCCTGTGGGACTTGTTTCTACGCTTTAAGATAGCAAATATGAGCTGGCATATGAGAAGGAACCACCAGAGGCAGAAAATTAGTATATGGTCTGACTGAAGAATAACTTTGAAAGAAGATCAAATCACCTAAGACAGACAGAACAAAGAGGAATGGCTGTGTTTCAATGGGAGGTGTAATAAAACCAGCATTGCCTGCTTTTCCATATGCTCCTCACAAGCCACTTTGCTCTGGAGCTCCAGACAGACCCCGATTCTATAATAAAACATCAGAGGCATGCTGGAATCTGTTTCTCTGACAGACAGTCTGCTGATGAATTAAGTGTGAATGAACCAGATACAGATGGACTGAATTTAAATAGAAATAAACATGAATTATAAAATTGGAAGAGGAAAAGTGCCCAAGGAAAAATTGTTCCATGTCAACTGAAAATTGCTTGCAACATTAATTTTCCAGCCTAGCTTAATATTCTCATCTATTACCCAGCTCCCAATCAACCTGCTCCCAATTTGTCTGCAGAGATGACATTTGTCAGTCCTTTGGGGGCCTACAGAACAGGTCTGGGGAAAACATGGAGGCTGAGATTTCTGGGAAGGAATGACTTGTGTAGGCATTTATTGGTCAGCATGGGCTCTGTGACAATGCTGGTGAGAAATAAATGGGTTTGTCATGTCCCAAGGATGTTCTTCCCATCAGCTACGCAGATACACACGAGGCAACACGTCACAGTAGAAAAATCCATTGCTTTCAGAGTCATTATGACGGGGATCAGAATCCTACAAACACCATAGACCAATGACACACTCTTAGTCAAGAGCAATTACTCCAGAGCCTCAGTTGTGTATCTGGAAGTTGGGAATAAGAAGGTCTAACTTTCTCGCACTAACACTAGGCTTCATCAAGCCTATGAATATAGAAAAGACAGAATATTTCTAAAGGCAGTTACGCAGAGGAAATATAAGCCAATTTCCGTGTTGAGGAAACCATGAAGACCTCCAAAGTAGTCTGGGGAGTAGAACAGTGATTTATTCATTTTTCTAGTAGCTAAAGTAGAGAGTCATGCCTCCAGACAGCTTTGAGTCATGATTCTAGGCAAGATTCAGAAATAGTCTTAAGAACTTCTTGGGGGATTTTAATGATTGGTTACTGTATTACACAGGGTTCTCTAGAGTCACAGAACTTATGGAATGTCTCTATATATTAAGGGAATTTTTTGTGATGACTTACGATCTGTAGTCCAACTATCCCAACAATGGTCAGCTGTGAATGGGAAGTCCAAGGATTGAGTAGTTGCTCAGTCGCATGAGGCTAGCTGTTTCAGCTGCTCTTCTATAGATTCCAACAGATGGGCTGGCACGTAAATTCAAGCAGATGAAGAAGAGGAAACCTTCCTTCTTCCAATGTCCCTGTGTAGATCTCCAGCAGAAGGTATGGCCCAGATTAAAGGTGTGTACTACCACACCTGGATCTGAGATTTGTTTTGTCCCAGGCTCACCTTGAACTCAGAGATCCCCTTGCCTTATTCTCCTGTGATTAAAGGAGAGTACTACTTTGCCTGGGCCTATGCTTTTCATAGTCATTATAGCTAAAGATCTCCATTCCAAAATCCAGGTCAGAAATTTGTATCTTCCAGCCTCAAGATCTGGATTACAGGTGAGGCCTCCATTTCTGGCTTGTAGTTCATTCCAGATATAGTCAAGTTGACAACCAGGAATAGCCATCACGGTTACATCTAGGAAGAACTGACAGAGACTGGGTTAGAGAAAGAATACTTATATGTGTTCAACGAGATAAACTCCAGAAGAGATTTCTCCACTGTTATTTACTTGCTCAGTTCTCACCCTTGTAGAGGCACAGTAATTTTACAAAAATAAAAAAAAAAAATGATAATGTAATTACGATGTTACAATGATGATCTGGAGACTGGCGAGATGAGTTGGTGCTTAAGGATACTTCTCTTTCAGAGGACCCGAGTTCTGTTCCCAGTACCTACATGGAGATGACCTATGATTTCCTGTAACTCTAGCTTCATGGGACCAATACACACTCTGGCATCCGCAAGCACCGGTCCTCACATGTGTATACAGGTTCACCCGCCCCATATCCTCATACAGAGAAAGAAATTAAGAAATCATTGTTAAAATGCTGCTTTACCACAGTGGTATACTGCCTGCAAAATGAGCTAGGGCAATGGTGACCCAAAGCTTGTAGAAGTAACAAACAAATATTTTGATGGATATGAGACCATCAGGATGGAATCAATAATTAAGAAGGCTTGGATGATCCAGAGAGTTGATGGAGGAAAACAAGACAACCAAGTCCTCTAAATCAACGAGCTTATATGAACTTACAGGAACTGAAGCAGCATGCATGATGCCTGCATGGGTCTGTGCCTGGTCCTCTGCACATGTCTTATAGCTTCCAGCTAAGTATGTTCATGTGGAAATGAGTTAATCTCTGATTCTTTGCCTTCTCTTGGGCTCTATTCCTTCTGTTGGTTTGTCTTGTCTAACTTTGATGTGATATTTTTTGTTTTATCATACTACATCATATTATATATTTTTAAATGAATGAATGAATTAATTAATTAATGAAAACCTAGCTACTATAGTAAAGGTTAACAACTGAACTGTCATTTATACCTCTGGGATAGAGTAAATCAGTTTTCTTCAAGAAAGTGACACTGGATATATCAATCACTCAAGAGCAGGTTTCACATTCAGTTCACCATATAATGGACTCCACAATTTGTGTGTATGTGTGTGTGTGTGTGTGTGTGTGTGTGTGTGTGTGTGTGTGTGCTTATTTGGTTATATTTTGATGGTAGGGTGTGCGTGTATGTGTGTGTCTCTGTGTCTGCATGTCTATGTGTCTGTTTGTCTGTGCATGTGTGTGTGGTTTTATTTTGCTTTCTTCGTTTACATGGTTGTTGTTATATTGGGCTTTTGTTTGTTTGTCTTTAGTTTGGTTGTTTTTCTGAGGAGTTAAAGTTGCATGAGGGAAAGAGAGAATCAGGGAGAAATTGGAGGGCATGAAGAATATGATCAAAATACATTTATATTTAAAAACTTTTCTAAATAATAAAAAATAAAAACAAAAACAAAAGTATGCTGATCTGATATGGCTTACTCTCTTTTGTGGAACTCTCTCTTAAAAGAAGGGAAAATAAGGTAATTCCTGAAAGAGGATTAAAATATTTGTTCAGGTCCAGATCCAAATTAGTACTTCTATTCTAAGCCATACAAACTTATGCTGTCTCATGAGTTCCTGGTGCGGTATTAGGGGCAAGTAAAGGAAGTGACATGGACAAAGGACTCCTTCAGTAAAATAAGAATATGAATCATCTCCCCGAGTCAGCTGTCAGAGCCATGTGACAAATGCATAGCTATTTGGATATAGCAGGGGTTGTTGCTAAGTCTTACAGAGAAATGTTTTTCTTTGAGGAAACACTAAGCCAGCATGTACCTTTGTATGATATTTTATGTATTCTAGTAACATATGTAAGATCTAATGATGAGCTTAATTGTTCATATTCTATTCTTCAATGGAGCATTATGTGCTCACAATATGAACTTTAGGTCAATTAAAATATGATATGGAAATAGCTGATTTCTGCTGGTGAAAAGTAGCCAGAACATGCACTTTTTATTCCTAACTCCATTTCTATTTCTTCTTTAAACCACGCTCATCACGAGAGAATAGTTTATCCATCTATATTTAAACAGAGCTGAGGTTCCTGTTTTCCTATTAAGTATCTATAGACTATAGAGATGCTTAGCTCTAGATTACTTAAGTAGGAATAGTAAACCTCTGACATTTTGCCAAGTGTTTGTTTGTCGTTTCTTTGAGATGGGGCCTCAAGGACATTGCTTAACTAGCTTTGGAATACAGATTTTCTAACCTCAACCATCCAAGTGCTAGAATTACAGGTAACTTTATTTGTTTTTCTGTTATGATATATACATATATATGATATATATACATATATATGATATATGTTATATATATGATATATGATATATACATATATATGATATATATATATATATATTATGACATATATATATATATATATATATATATATATTAATTAATAAAAGAACTTTAACTGTCAAGAGCCAAAATGATCCTCCACAGTCAATAAAATACATTGAGCCCAAAATTCTATCAAAATTCTATAAAATAGAATTTGCTACATAAGTTCGTGGATTCTTGGCTCCTATATTAGGAACCTCTGAGAGGGAAGAAATGTGCATTATTGCCAGATTCAGAATGCTTTAGAGATGAGGATATACAGACATGAACCATCCAGTTTCTATCCTCATCAGTCTACAGTGCTAAGTATCTTCATTGCTTCTTTGTTGCTTTGACAAGATAGCTGATAAAGGTTTGTTTGGGCTCAGTTTGAGGTATACCCTGTCCATCATGGGAGGGCAGGCCCAGCAGCAAGAGTGGCTGTAGGTTGGCCACAGAAGCCTAAAGGAGCTGGGCACTTTGCATCTGCAGTCAGGAAGCATAGAGGAATGCTGCTGCTCCACAACCTTGCTTTCTCTTTCGTTTTATTTAGTTTAGCATCAGAGCCAAGGGATGGTTGTTCTCCCATTAGAGTCAGTCTTCCCACCTTTGTCAAAATTCTCAGGAAACTCTTCTAAAGGCAGACCTGGAGATGTCTCCGTGTGACCCTAAATCCAAATAAGTTGCTAATAAGGATTAAACACCACACTGAGTGACATCCATGAGAAGACTCATGACGTAGTGTGAGTATAGGCAACTCAAAAACCAGTGAAGACACTGACTTAACTCATAAATCAGGTGTGGTTTCTGGCTTTTCCACCAGAAAATAGTACCAAATAGTAACTAGCAGTCTCCTCTTCAGTTGGAATATTGATATCAACTTTAGTGAATCACTTATAAGGCTAGATAATATGAATAATGTTTTCTGAAAAAAAACTTAGATGTTTCTATTTTTATTATTGTTGTAATTATCACTTAAATATTTAACTCACTATATTGTAATATTGTACTTAAATATTGTAAAGATAATATTGTAATATTGTACTTAAATATTGTAAAGATAATATTGTAATATTGTACTTAAATATTGTAAAGATAATATTGTAATATTATTACTTAAATATTTAACTCACTATAAATACTAATTGTATTATTTCACCAAACAAATCCTAAATATGAGTACATGTAAATAGTTTTGCTGGATGCTCCAAAAACAATAGATACTAACAAAGGTAGTATTTTACTTAAATTAATTTGAGGATTGCTATTATTTATAGAATAAAAATTTGAAATCTTTCATATAACATCCTTAGACATAGTGTGTTGTCCCCATTTAAAAGTATCAAACCCCCTCATAGAGACACAAAATGTTAAGTCACACTATGCACCTAAACTTTGGTCCACCTATTTTTATCTATAGTATGCTTATGATTAGTTGCCTAATGTTTGGCTCTCATGAAATTTGAACTCCTTTTGGGTACAAATTCAAGCCTGGTTTGCAAACCCATTGTATCCCTGAAACTAAACAGAGTATCTCATAGTAAGACGTTTGTTACTTTGATCTGGATCTTGATTATTCCCTAAACCCCATATATAAAGTGTATGATGGCCATACTACAGGAGGTTGTGTAAGCTCTGCTGCTGGGATCATGTGACTCGTGAGGTCATCAGCATCCCAGCCCCTTGCTCTTCTTCCCTCTTCGCTTCCAATCCACCATGAGGTGAAAAAGCTTCTCTCACCATAGCTTCCTGTGATGACGACCAGTTTTACTCCAAATCCTAAGCGGTGGGATCACGTGACGATCCTACTCCTCCTTCAGATCACGAGCTAAAATAAGTCCTTATTCCTTATCTCAAGCACTTCTCTTGCCTTGACACTAACTAAAATATTGAGTAGTAAGTGGGTTTTGGAAATGAAAGATGCTATGACAGACAAAGTTATTCTGTGTGAAAAGAACTTAGAGAATGACAACAGCCTTTGAAGAGAGTATAACTATTAAACTTGGCTTTATAGCCAACCTTACAAGACCATACAAGGACAGAGCAATAGATCGTTCATGGAAGTTCTAAGGCTTTTTATGTGTTTAATACCCATTCTTTATCTGTAAATTTATCTACTTATTTCCCACTATCTAGCCCTAGCTGGACTGGAACTCATCATATAGAAAAGGATGGCTTTGACCTCATAGAGATCCACTGGCCTCTGGCTCCTGAGTGCAGGATCTTACTTGACTTTTATACCAGAGAGACATTACATCTGGACTATATAAGTAAAATTATCTGCCAAACATGTATAAGACACTGAAGTGAACATCTATCTTTCCCACAGATTCTGTTTGTTTCATATGATAACGATAACACAGAAAATTTTTTAAACTATAATGATAAAAACTGATTGAAAGAAGAGTAAGTAATGTAGAATAAAGAGGAGATCAAAATGAACGTAAGATGAAGAGAGAAGGGGAGAAGATAAGAAGAAGATGCTGAAGAAGAAGAAGAAAAAAGAATTTCATATTCTTTGCCATGAATATAAATATTGATATATGTGTGTATAACTTTAACTATATAAATACTATCAGAGTAATTAATATTTTCCTTACATTAAAGATAGACTGACTTCCATACAGAAAAAAAAATTCTTTTTCAAAGCCATAGGATAATAAGAAGTTTATTCTAATGGCAATGTTTTGATGCAATGACTACTAAAAAGCATTTATTTTATATCTACAATGGATAAATGCAACATTCTGTTCTAGGACTAATCCTACTATGTATTAAAAAGTCAGACATACTCCCTACAGTAGAGTAATAAGTGCGATAAAGCACACTGCAGAGACCTAGCTGGTGGTATCCATAAACAAGGGCATCGTTGCCTTTCTCTTAGGAACACTGTTCTAGGAAAACTAGTGGTCAATTGCAACACCATGGGTTTCTCTTCACTTCATCTTGATGTGTAATATACTCTCAGGCAGCTGAGCAATAGAAAATTGAAGGTTTCACAAGCTAAAATGTTTGAGTGGTGAGATTGCAGATCAGAGCCAGGAAAATAGCAAGGCAGAACTGGGCTGTGCACTTGGACTTTTGTTCATAGTTGCCTGAAACATGCTGATTTTAATACTTAGATGATATCTATTTAAGACATAGCATCCATGCTATACCATGAGTTAAAAAATATAAAAACAAACAAACAAACAATTGTGCCACTGTCTCCCTGACTCTTGATTCAATAAAACAGCCCACTTTATGAGTATTTTCATTGGAGCCAGCAAATACTAAACATTATCCTACCAACTACCATCCTGACTAGGTTGTTAAACTTTTGTCAATATTTCATTGTACAAAATAGCATCTATGTGTCAATCATAATTTTTCTCTCTGTAAAAGGGAAAACGAGGTGAAATGATGCTAAAGGCTTCTGGCAACCTGGGTGATAGAGTACCAAAAGCTTAGAACATGGCAGGTTTGAACCAAACTACAGATGCTGGCTACGCAGTGCCCCCCAGATTTCCAAAAAGTTTCTTTGCCTCCTTAAGCCCCAGATCCTTCTGATGCAGCATTCGTCAAGTAACAAAATGCTTATGCCTTCCAGTATATTGAGTGCGAGTATGTAAACCATGAAACAATATAGAGATTCTCAGTGCTAAATCAGCACTGTTCCTATGCCCGTAAGCCACAAGTAGAAAGAGAATAAACATATTTATCTTTATTTTTATATGGAATCTTATTAGTTTTTTCTGCTTAAATCATAACTTTGTTTCTTGTATTATTTGATTGACATTCTTTGCAAATTGTTCCTATATTTACCATTAATACATGCTCTAATTTCTAATTTTAACAAGTGATATTATATTTTATAAAAGTAAACTAAACACAAAAATCATAAGCCAATTTACTTTACGATATGAATAAAGAACTTATTCAGAAGGTTCATGGTAGCAGGGTGTGTGTCAGTATGTTATGCATTTAACATTAACTGTTCCTACAAGAGCATGGTCTATGGACAACTGCAGAACCTTCCTTGTACCACCAGAGAGCAGTAAATAGCCATTATTCAGGATTTTTAAAATTGCCCTGTAATTGCAATTGGCTCTTTTCCTCTATACAGCATCCTGGCAAATACTCAGTAAGTCTTGGCTGTCCAAATTGTTAGATGAAATTACTGAAAGAAGGGAACCCTTTGCCAGAATAAGCCCCGTAAGCTTATTGGGGTTGCATAAAGGGGACATGGTTTTCAAAGTAAGCACACAAATATTATCCCAACACTGCTTTTAAGAGAAGGATTAGCTGAGACACACATAAGGACAAGACTTGTCCAGTATCACCCAATGAACTGACAGCATAGCTGGAGCCAGAGTTGTGGACCCTAACTCATCTGTGGACCCATACGCCAGTATCCGTAAGGTATTCTGGAGTCTTTCTCACACTGTATCACTGAAATGGAGAATATAGACTTCAGAAGTCTCTCATTCTGAGATTGATGAAGATCTCTGAGCATGGTGCTTCCGTTTGGATATTGCCTTGGTGATCCTGGGCTTACTGCTTCTCTCAAAAGATAGACAAATAAGTAGGTAACATGAAAGGCAGTTATTAAAAGAAAACTTAAATGCATTTTTTTCAGGGATATAACCATGATGACTAGATGCAGGAGTTTGACAAGTTTGGACACAGTACACAAAAGACCTCCAGTAGAAATTAACTGTATTCACCCATTCTCCTTTTCTTGTCTCAAGAAAAACAATATTATGGCACATCTTAGCAAGCAAACTGGGTAATTGTATACAAAAATCACAAAGTTGATTGCAGTGGGGAAAAAAACTGTAATCGAATTTTATTTTTTATTGTTTTATAAAACATATTCCAGAAACACAATTTTGTCCTTTGGGTTCTGTGCCTAGCCATTAGAACTTGAACCATCTCGCCAACCCCAGAAATTCCCTTTGACTCACCCCCCTCACTCCCAGAAGTCTTATAAAGGTAATAGAACAAAGCCGGGCACCTCAAAAAAGCCATGGCACCTCTGGAAACTTTAAAATCTGTCGATTTGTGTCTTCTCGGTACATTTCTTTTGTATTACAGACATCAAAGACAGTTAGAAGGAACCTAAGAAACAAATGTCACAGCACTTGGGCATTGGGCATATGGGCTTGTAGTACAGAGGGAAGATACTCTAAATACGTGCAGAAAAAAAAAACAAAAAACAAAAAAACAAAAAAAAACAAAACACTACCTGTCTGACATAAAGTTCCAAGGAAAAGAAGAAAATTCAAAACTCCTAGATAATGACACATTGCATTCTGCTATCAACTTGACCAGAATTATTTTGTCTATCTGATATATGACAGGTTTGGGAAGCTATTGCAGGAGTGGGTGGGTTGGGGAGCAGGGCGGGAGGAGGATATAGGGGACTTTTGGAGAGGAAACTAGGAAAGGGGGTAGCATTTGAAATGTAAATGAAGAAAATATCTAATTAAAAAGAAAAGCCTTTTCAAACTTAGAAGGGAGGCATGAGACGAAGTGGCTAGAAGGGCCAGCACAAGTGGTGAGGTTGAAGATGAATAGTAGTTTCCAGAAAGAGAATTTTGGCAGCTTTAGGCTCTAGTGAAAAGCTACATGACAGCATGTTCTTGCTTTAATGTAGAGCTAGGGCTGAATTCATCACTAGGTTCCCCCAAGATCTCATTTATTAACGTAGATGTTATCTTGCTGTTTCTCAACTCTTTTGGAAAGTGCATTTAGGAAAAAAGAATCAAACAACAATGTAGTCAAAAAATTCAGGGTAACTTTTCATTTTATATTTGTGCATGATAGAGATAATAAACTCTATCCCAGCAAAACTCGATCTTCTAGAGAGATGTAAACTACCACTTACTTCACAGGCAATTCCTCTCCCGAGTCTTATTTCACTGGGCATCTCCTTTGTCCCCTGCTCCTGAGGCCACAGGCAAGTCTCACTAACTTGAATTTTACGCAGTCACTATCTGCACCCCTAATCTCAGGCCCTCATATTCAGTACAGTTTCTATTCATGCAGAAGATTTTGAATTTCATCCCATTCGCTGTCCTGAAAAAAAGTACTCTTCTTTGTCAGTTTTAGCATAGATGTCACCTTCCCCCTACAGTCTATCCAGACTCGCTTACAATGATATATCTTTCTGTGCCTGTCTTGTACTTTCAGAGAACCTGCTTCTTCTGGAACACCTGTCACAGTGCTTTAAAAAGCCTATTGTTTGCCTTTGCTTCATAGCACAGAAATAGACTTTAGCAAATAGGTTGTGTGGTTAGATTATTCTTCATCATCCAGCTAATTTGTAGATTTTGAAACTGATGTATTCTCATGAAGGGATCAGATAGATAAACAAACATTTTAATGAAGTGCTGCATACAGCTTATCAGAATATAATGGGTGGCATTGGGAATGTGAGCTCCAGTGAAACATGTGACCGTTTGGTTCCATGGCAACATGAGGCACCCTAGTTCTGTTTCTCAATCATATTCCCTATAATTGCCCAAAGGTCAAGTGAGGTCTGCCTGAGGAGGGAGCCCATTTTCTTCTGGAATGTATTCGCTGCTCCTATTTTGCAGCCTTCTGCCTCTGGTGTTGTCAGCAAAGCCAGGAGCTTCTGGGATCTCTATTAGTCCCAGACTGTGTGAACATATTCTGGGACAGAGGCTGCAGCTGGGAAGAATGTCCCTGGTGTGAACAGAGCAGCTTTGAAGATATATGAAGAAAACAGGTGGCATTTTTCTCCCATGAGAAGGCAAGGCAGCCAGGTGTGGAGGGAAATAAATGACAGCCAAGCTTGTATTGTCCCTGAGAATTGGTGACAATGTAGAAAATTGAGCCTGAAATTTAAAGGTACATGTTCCACATTAAATACTTTTACTATTTAAATAACTTTAGACATGGGGTCTATATTTTATAGCTTTTTTTAAAATTAGGGTAATACAAGTTGTTAACGTAAGTATTCTATGAATCAAGTGAAGTGATCTACAGTATCTACTTACAAGATGTATGAGTCTTTAACACTGTCTATCCTCCATCTCTGTCTGTCTGTCTGTCTGTCTGTCTGTCTATCATCATCTATGTATCTATCATCTCTGTATGTATATATCTATCTAATATCTACCTATCCACCTATCTATCTCTACCTGCATATCTATTCTCTATATAAGACATCTGAACATATCCTCCAG
The DNA here is from genome assembly GCF_900095145.1 of Mus pahari. Classification (NCBI taxonomy): domain Eukaryota; kingdom Metazoa; phylum Chordata; class Mammalia; order Rodentia; family Muridae; genus Mus; species Mus pahari. The sequence goes on along the minus strand of NC_034595.1, from coordinate 18,325,734 downwards.
ACTTTAAGCACAATATGATCTCAAAATTCTTAAAACCAACATAGCACCAAGAACTCCATCTTCATCTTTATTTCATGTAGTCAATATGCTATGAATGTGTCTCTAAGACAGTGCCAAAAATGTACATGATTAGAAGGCTGTTCACATTAGCAGGATTCAGCATACATAATATACACAGTATTACCCACTGATAGAAAAGTATGCTTGGTTATCTAAGTTTGTGGACTAGCTTCAGTCCATGCAATAACTGATATCAATGTCTCTCTGCTGTCAGAAACAGTGATAGTAAACAAACTCTGGCTCTTATTCATCCCCACTCTACCCTCATCCAAATCTACCATCTTCCAGGATGGGAGATATTAATGAGACAGATGAGAATGATATGTCCTGTAGCCATTGTAAAGCCCGGGGCACATATCTCCAGCAAACAGGCCCATGTTCCCAAATCATAGTGAAATAGAGCATTTTCTCTATATATAGCATGGGGACTGTTCTTGCATGCAGTTTCCTCTTGAGTCAATGCTATGGTGCTGTTGAAGGCTGGCTAACTGACGGGTGCTTCAATCCATCGTCACTGTTTTTTTGTTTTTTTGTTTGTTTGTTTGTTTGTTTTTTGTAATGAGCACATAAAACTCCTCAGTCAACTGAAACAGGAGCCATGCCAAGCTTTCTAAAAATCTTGCTAAAAAAAACATTTTAACATCAAATGAGGGGCATCCCTTAGATTTAACCTTTAGGTATAGAGTATTCTGAAAAATCTCTGGTCTTGTCTCATGTTATTAATGTATTGACCCAAACTATCACTTCATGAATGATAGTAGGAGTCCAGATCATGATGTTTGTACCTTTACATTACCCAGTGCTAATCTCTTGCGTGGTAATACCTTTCCATTCCCTGTGTAAAAGCAACCCCCCCATTTACATTAATCCTGGTCATTCTAATATAAGAAAAAAAGCTTATTTTCCTTGTGCCTTCCAGTTACTCACCCATAGGGATGTATGAATTGATTCATTTGTAATACTGAAATTCATTATATAAACAAGTCTCCCATGGTTATGGGTGGGGGAAGAATAGGAGGAACAGGAGGAAGAAGAAAAGGGGAAAAAAGCAAGTGTTGAGGAAGGAATTGAACATAAAAAAGGGAAGAGAAAAGGAGGAGGAGGAGGAGGAAAAAAGAAAAGCAAAAGATAAGACTTACAAATTATAAAACAGGAAAAAATCTGCCTTAAGTGCCATGTGTTCCCACGCCTAGGTGACACAAATTATATGTAGCTGTGTTCAGGGTTATAAATGATTTATACATTCTGTGGTTTGGGTGTTGAATTAATATTTCCTAAATAAAAAGACAAATAGAAAGCATAAAAAGGGCAAAAATGAAGACATCCAGCAAAAAAGAAACTAATGTTTCAATCCAAAAACAAATTTGTTCTCCTATCAAGCTAATGGCATCATGTAATGATATTATTACATAAAAGTAGGTAGGAAGGATTTCAAAACAAAGCAGAGACCAGAGGAAAGCAGGCTACACGTGCGTGCTATACGATTCCAGCAACTTCAAGTTCAGCATGAACAAAAATACTGGCGGCTATAGACTCTGAGCATGGAGAGGGTTGATCACTAGGAGAGGGTACTGGAGAGGCTAAAAAGGAGGCCTTCTTGGGAAGGTGCTGCCTCATATCTTATCTGATTCTGACTGTAGGTATATACTCGATTTATGGAAATTTTACAAGGCAAGCACTATTATTTATGCCCTCCTCTATGTTTACAGTATACTTCTCTGGGCTGTTTTTAAAATTTCCTCAAACAAATCCTTCGGGAATTACTCATGATCATTTAATTTCAGCAAAGATCACTATGTGCTCTGGTGTGCTCCAGGTTAGTAGACAGTAAATTTAATGTGATATAACTCATATTATTTTCAGTTCCAAACTAGTCCTCACTGGTTTGAAAATTAATGACATTTACATTTCTCTCTCTCTCTCTCTCTCTCTCTCTCTCTCTCTCTCTCTCTCTCTCTCTCTCTCTCTCTCTCTCTCTCTCTCTTCCTCCCTCTCCCTCCTCCCTCCCACCCCACTGCCATCTCTCTCTCTCTCTCCCTTGCAGTACTCAGCAAAATAGTTGTAAATCACAAATGACTGTGGTGTTAGGGGATGTTTTTCTGGGCCTGATCAACCATCCACATTCTGAAATGTAAAAAAGATGCTAGTCCATTTGCCCTGGGTGATAATGTAGACAATCCCAGTCCTTATTTGTGAGTGGAGATTACAATTATTATTCAACTGTTCCTTCATTTATAAAAATCAAAGTAGTCCATAGGTAAAAGTGTCCCCTTCTGAGGTGTGTAATGTATAAATGTAGCTAATGCAGCAGGACATTTTTCTGACAATCAGTATTGGATTCTTCTTGGTCAAAGAAGCATTGCCCTGTTGCCCTGTCCTCTTGCTTCAGAGGGGAGAAAAGGTCTAAGTAACTCTAAGAATAGAGCAGGAGAGATCTATGCTTCTATGGAAACAGGAAAGATCCTAAGTGAAGAAATAAGAATGATGATTTATGCAGAAGAAATAAGAATGTCTGAAGCAGTAGTACGATTGCTTTTAACATTAACATTTGCTTTCAACATTTTCTTTTTCTTTTTATTGGATATTTTCTTTATTTACATTTCATATGTTATTCCCCTTCCTGGTTTTCCCTGAAAAACTCCTATCCCATCCCCCTTCCACCTGCTTACCAATCCACCCACTCCCACTTCCATGTCCTGGCATTCCTCTACACTGGGGCATCGAGCCTTCACAGGACAAAGGACCTCTCTTCCCATTGATGTCGAAAAAGGGCATCTTCTGCTACATATGTGGCTGGAACCATGGGTCCATCCATGTGTACTCTTTGGTTGGCGGTTTAGTCCCTGGGTACTAGTTGGTTCATAATGTTCATCCTATGGGGCTGCAAATCCCTTCAGCTCCTTGGGTACTTCTTTTAGCTCCTTCATTGGGGACACCGTGATCACTCCAATTGTTGGCTGAGAGCAACCACCTCTGTGTTGTCAGGCACAGGCAGAGCCTCTCAGGCGACAGCTATATCAGGCTCCTGTCAGCAAGCACTTTTTGGCATCCATAAGAGTGTCTAGGTTTGGTTACTGTATAGGGATGGATCCACAGGTGGGGCAATCTCTGGATGGTCTTTCCTTCAGTCTCTGCTCAACACTTTGTCTAGAAGGACCAAAGTATCCACACTTGAGCTTCCTTCTTGAGCTTCCTTTTTGAGCTTCATGTGGTCTGTGAATTGTATCTTGGGGATTCTGAGCTTCTGGACTAATATATACTTATTAGTGAGGGCATAACATGTGTGTTCTTTTGTGATTGGGTTACCTCACTCAGGATGATATTTTCTAATCCCACCCATTTGCCTGAGAATTTCATTAATTCATTGTTTTTAGTAGCTGTATAGTATTCTGTTGTGTAAATGTACCACATTTTTTGTATCCATTCCTCTGTTGAGGGACATCTGGGTTGTTTCCAGCTTCTGGTTATTATAAATAAGGCTGCTATGAATATAGTCGAACATGTGTCCTAATTACATGTTGGAGCATTTTCTGATTATATGCCCAGGAGTGGTATAGTTGGGTCCTCAAGTAGTACTACGTCCAATTTTCTGTAGAACCACCAAACTGCTGGTTCCACGGGCAGTTAGCATGTAGAAAACAAATCAATCCACTCTTATTGCCTTGTACAAAGCTCAAGTCCAAGTGAATCAAGGACTTCCACATAAAACCAGATATACTGAAACTAATAGAAAAGAAAGTGGGGAAGAGTCTTGAGCACATGGGCATGGGAGAAAATTTCCTGAACAGAGCTTATACTCTAAGATTAAGAACTGACAAACATGACCTAAAAATATTAAAGCTTATGTAAGGCAAAGGACACTGTCAATAGGACAAAATGGTAACCAAAAGACTGGATAAAGATCTTTACCAACCCTACAGCTTATAGAGGGCTAATATCCAACATATACAAAGAACTCAAGAAGTTAGACTCCAGAGGAAAAAAATAACCCGATTAAAAATGGGGTACAGAGCTAAACAAAGAATTCTCAACCAAGGAATACCAAATGGCTGAGAAGCACCTAAAGAAATGTTCAACATCCTTAGTAATCAGGGAAATGCAAATCAAAACAACCCTGATATTCCACTTCACACCAGTTAGAATGGCTAAGATAAAAAACAAAGGTGACAGCAGAAGCTAGAGAGGATGTGGAGAAAGAGAAACACTCCTCCATTGCTGGTGGGATTGCAAGCTGGTTCAACATTATATTTTCTTTCAAGTTGTTTTGTTAAAATGATAACTCTAACTCTAAACAACCTGATTCAGTATCTGCCTTCTGTGAACCTGAAGAAAAGGCTGAGTTGCTCATTGGGGTGAGCATCTTCGATGTTGTCACAGAAACAGAGATTACAGAATGAAACCTAAGGGATGGAGAATCCCCTAAGGAATGAACAGCTGTTGTCGATTTTATCAGATGTTTGATATTGACAGTCATGGAAACGTTTAAGTAATGGGATCAGAAGATACCATGAGATGAGGAGGGAGATAAGAAACATAAAAATAAAAGTAAACCCCATTGAAATTAAGAATCTGTAACACACACTAGATAGATAATTACTTAACAGATAATTAATGTACATGAGGCCCAGGCATTAAAGCATTCAACTTGATGTGCTTGGAAAATGAAATCATCACTCATGAAAGCATCATTAATAACAACATAAAGTGATCCACTAACTCCACTAGTTCCCTACCATTCCTCTTTATTTTATTTTGCTTTTTCCTCTTGTAATAAAAGCACTTAACATGATATCAACAATCTTAACAAATTATAGGCAAAATCCTCTCTCATTTGGATCCAGCAGAAACTATTCTTCATCTACATTAAAAATCTGGAAATAAGTAGGACAACACAATGACCAAGGAAAATAGAACTCTCAAAAGCCTGAGCTCTATCAAGTCAAGGTTCTTCCTACATTTCTTCCTGGATAAAAGAGAAACAGTGGTCCAAATAGCTCAGGGTACATTAGCCAACACAGAGACATTAGAAGCATAATCAAAGGAGAAAAATAAAATAATATATGTGAGTTGAGAAAACACGAAACAGGAAAATATGCATGAGGAGGAAGTGCAGCCTGCATGTTGTGGCATCTGACTGACCCGCCACCTTCTACAGAGATTTCCTAAGAAAATGAGGCTGACTTCTAGTCCCAGCTGGCAGCTTCTCCAATCTCATTCTCATGTCAGGCAGATGTCAGCACTCTGTGAGGACCATTGAAAACCAAGCCAGTTCACAGTTTGTCTTGGACCTTCTCAGACCTTCCCACCCTCACCAGCTATTGAAAAGAAAACAGAAAAAAGTTATAAGCTTTCTCGAGTCCTAGTGAGAATAGCCTTCAAAGAAGAGAACAAGGAAGTATTAACAAAGAAGACACGTTCCCATGATGTTCACTGTCAGAAACTCCATTCATCCATTTACCCATTCATTGAAATACCAAATATTTATCAAGTGTAACTATGCCAGACATTGCAGTAAGGGGCTATGGCACAGTAACACAAGCTAAGCCTCTGCCCTGCTTCATGCTCATCCCCAAATGAGATATATTTGCCACAGCCTTAGCTCACTTCCTCATCTTCAGGTGTCTCTGTCTATGAGAGCAGGATATTAAATGCATGGCTGTGTATCTAGGAAATGAGAGGCAAGACAAGAAAATTTGATTTTTCACCCCAAAGAGGGAACAAGTCTACAAAAAACAAAAAACAAAACAAAAAAAAAACCTGTTTTTAAGTGGTTTTCCCCTGACCCTAGAATTTTTCCCAAACTACAAGGGTGCACATTTGAATTAGATATTTCTATTAAAAAGTACTTATATAAATGGCTTTATGCATTTTCCTTTTATTTTTATTATTTTCTGGCAATCTCTTATTCAAATGTTTTATTTTTCCAATAAATTAGGTTATATTTTATACAGAAAGTACATCTAAAGTATATGGATGGATACAGTGCACTAAAACCATAAGTTGAGTGTGTGGTTCATTCATCCCAGACCAATATGTTGAACTCTAATCCCCAATAGGATCAATATAGAGTTACTCTCTGAAAGGTAATTGCAAGTTCTCATGAATGGAATTTAGTGTTATTATAAGAGGAACTTAAATGAGCCCCATTCTTTTCCATGTGAGGGGAACTGTGGTGTGTGTGTATGTTTGTGTGTCTGTGTGTGTGGTGTGTGTATGTACGTGTGTGTGTGGTACATGTGTATGCATGTATGTGGTGTGTGTGTGTGTGTAGTATGGGTGTGTATGTGTGGTGTATGTGTGTGTTTGTGTGTATGTCTGTGTGTGTGTGGTGCATGTGTGTATGTGTGTGTGATATGTGTGTGTGTAGTATGTGTGTGTATGTGTGTGTGGGTGGTATGTGTGTGTGTGTGTGTGTGATAAATGTGTGTATGTGTGTGTGGTGTGTGTGTCTGAATGTGTAAGTATGGGTGTATGTGTGTATGTGGGTGTGTATGTGTGTGTGTGGACAGACAGATGATCAAATAAGAAAACGAGTAAGCTTGCTGCATCTGCCTTAAGAAACTAAGTCACAGAACATATGGAAGGACCAGTATGCCCTTCTTCACGCACTTGCCACTATGTTTTCTCACCTACCCTGTATAGGTGACCCAAGTTCTGAAGTTTATGTTAATTCATGCTTCCTTCTTCAGATAGATTTTTCTATGTACTTATCCCAGTCTGCTATGGTGTAAGCATGGATGGAATCATATTACATATTTCCTCATAAATTATATTTTATTTAATCACTTTTGCGATGAGTCCTATTTTCACAGTGTGCTCCTCTGTGTCTGCAGTAGATGATACTGGTATGATAGCTGCACATTAACACCTCCATGCTTATGGCAGTGGGCTTCTAAGATGCTTTCAGGATTTTAACCAGACAAATCAGTGGTGGAAATATCTTTGCATCCATGCTGCATATCTGTAAGCTTCTCTGGGTGCCTTCCTAGAACTATAGTTACTAATTTATAGGAGATTTGGAATTTAGTGAATGCCAAATTAGTATTCGTGTTCTTGGAACATTATATATTCCACCAGCATTAGTGAGAGATGCACTTGTCCTGCATCCTTTTCAGTATCAGATGGCACTGTATACTCAGTGCTATCAGTCTTAAGGGTATGAAACCATACTCTGTGATGCTTGACATGCTCAATATTATTGATCTAAGAATTAAAATTTAAAAGATTTTGTGTTTTTATTCTTTTTTCACCAAGTATCTCTCTTTGTTCATTTTATTGTTTTTAGTGAACATGTTTATGGTACTTCATTCTACTGTTTTCCCTATGTTTCTGTTGTTTGTTTTGAATGAACGGTGAAAGCTGATTGTTTTCTTTACCATATTGGTTCTTTAAATCAAATTCAGTTCATCAGGTTAAGCAGCAAGCATCTGCACCCTCTGAGGCAACTTGCTAGCCTGATATAATTTTTTGATATGTAATATTGCCATTTATTTAGGAAGTCCAGTCTTACAAATTAATATGTACACTCAATACATAATGCATGATCAAATCAGAGTAAGAGGAATTTCCATCACCTCAGATGTTATGCCTGCTGGGTTAGTAACTATTTTTTCCTCCTGTCGGATTTTGTGACATCTATAAATCAATGGGGAATATATTTAATACATTATTTATTGTTGTCTTTTCCTAATATGTGTGGTCATGGTATCATCACATCTGTTGATGAGTAAAGATTATATATATATATACATATATATATATATATATATATATATATATTCACACAATATGTTCTCCTTTCTAAAAATGTAGTTTCTATATTATTTTTTCATGCTATATAAAGAAATAAATTCTTTTCTACTTCTATAGATAGCCAATGGCCAACCTCTTCATTTGGTTTTCCATCTCTTTCTCCATTGTTATAGAATGTCATTTTGCGCACACACTGTTAATACAAATGACTATCTCATTGCAGAGCTTTCAATTTGATCTCATTAGTTTATCTGTCTAGACTTGCAGCAATCTAAATTGCTTTAATGACTGTGGCTTTGAACAAGTTGTTATTATACACCTTGGCAATTTCCCTTGAGTTGTTTTTCAGGCTAAGACAAGCTAAGAAATTAGCTTCTCTCTTCCCTTTGATACAAATTTCAGAATTAGCTTGTCAATTGCACACACACAAAAAGAATACCCCACAGAGATACTGATATGTATTCCATTAAATCTTTCAACCTGGGGAAAAATAACCTTAACAGGCTGTGTGTTTTTATGAATATGTCATGTCACTCCAGGTTATTGCAGTTTTTAAAAACACCTTTATAAAATGGGTTTCTTCCCACTGGTTACACAAAATATTTTGTCCAACATTTATCAGCTTCATTCCTGATAAAATTCCATATTTTTGTTGTTCAAAAAGGAGAAGGAGAAGGAGAGGGAGAAGGAGAAGGAGGAGAAGAAGAAGAGGAAGAAGAAGAAGA
>NC_034595.1:18309950-18317117 GCF_900095145.1 Mus pahari | reverse complement strand
AAGAAGAAGAAGAAGAAGAAGAAGAAGAAGAAGAAGAAGAAGAAGAAGAAGAAGAAGAAGAAGAAGAAGAAGAAGAAGAGAATTTATCTGCCCAGTGAAGAATCTTCAGCTTTGTTTGTCTGCACCATAGTGGTTACTGATGTTTGACAATTGCTTCTTTTTTAGCCTTGGGCCCCAAGGATGCAGAATAAAAGATCTCTGAGGAACTTCAATGGTTACTTAATGCGAGTAAGAAATAATCCTGTTCCATTAACTAAATTTAGTTTATGTTTACCATGTGGTGTATACAACATGATCTAACGGACACAAGGGAACCTGAGGTCCTTCTTGGGAGCACAGTGCTCTTTTGAGATGTCATGTTGTTATTCCTGCATGGGGATCAGAGACTAAGACACCATCCAAAGACCATATGGGAGCTGGCCCATGACCCATGGCACAAATATACCAGAAGACTACCTTGTCTGGCCTCAGTGGGAAAAGATGCACCTAATCCTGTAAAGACTTTATGCCCCAGGGAAGGGGGATGTCCTCAGCAGGGAGCACCCTCTCAGAGAGGAAAAGGAGGTGGGGAGGAGTGAAGAACTCTGGGAGGAGAGCTCTTGAGGAAGGGTCAACATTTAGAATATAAATAAACAAGATCATTTAAAAAATAAATCTGAGTCATATAAATGTATATGCATATGCAAGAATGAGTGGATGTAGTACTACATTGACTATTTTTCTAGTATGCTAAGGTTTAGTTTATTTTATAAAAAGTTAAAATGATAAAAATATTTTAATATATTATAAATCTTGAATTGTCTTTTGCATTTAGACTAATGTCAATGTATAAATGTAGACTTTTCATTATAAACATCTGCATAAGCTTTTTATATTTGTATGTGAATATATTATGTCTCTCTCTGTAGATGTGGTCTGTAGTTTATAACTCCTGAATCATAAATGGAGAGATATTTGCCCTTTCAATGGAGTAACTGAGATTGTAGAAAATCAAAGCTATATGATATGTAACCACTGATAAATCATACACTAAACTTTTATATATTGAAGTGAGAAGGAAAATTGAATCAATTTTTAATTATTGCAAAAGAAGTCAACTGTTCTTTCTTCTATAGTCAATAGTAATTTGCATTTTATATGTGCTTTCTCACTATATAGAGTTTTTTGACTGACATCCCATAGAGTGCTCTCCTCTGAGAAAGTCAGAGGAAGTGTAATTTTGCTGCTTCAATATTCACTCTGTTAAGTTGTTTCTGTTCTGGGCACTTGTTCTCAGAATTCCAAACAGAACTAAAACAATTAGCATCTGCTCTATTCTGCCATGAGTAAACTAGGCTTAGATTATGGACATATCTCCATCCCCATTGTTCTCTTGCTATATAAGTTATTTTTTATCTCTGTTTCAAAAATCATGGCTACAGGCCACCAAATCATTTTGTACATAAAGATTGCTAACAGTCATTTTTTTGTGAAATATTTGACTAGTCTAGAGTTCAAGGACAAGTGAATGGTAGAGACTAATCTGGAATTTAGAAAGGAAAAGATGGCATTCTAAATGGATTAGAAATTACTAGAAAACATGTACTTGGAATATTAAAGAATCTAGAAGTTTCAGGTTGTCTCAGGCTATCCACCGAAATTATCACACAAAATTACAATAAATGTATTTTCTAAGAAGAAAGGGTGAGATAGAGGTCTCAGAAATTCTCTTTATCAGTATAGATCTGTATTCTATATTCATAGTGCTGCCTTTTAACAAGAAAACCAGCATTAACTGACTGTTCAACTCTTGCTCTTCAATCTTTCTAAGAGTGTTTATGGGAATGTCATCATGAGTCTATGGTAAAACCATTAAGCATAGCATGAGGCCATTCTCCATAGTGTGTCACACTCACAATAACAATAAAATACACCATAAACAACCTCAGAGCTAGGTTCCCCAAGAGACACAATGTCCAGGAGTATATGATATGCGCTGTCCTTTATCTGGCACCTTATAATCCCTTGTGGGCTGAGATCTGTTTGCATGGCTAGCTTTTTCCAGGAATACGGGACACCTTGACCTCTTTGTTCTGTAGCAATTGAAATGTCTCCAAATGGCAACTAATGAAAATTCCAGAGACCCTGGGCTGCCATGGAAAAGCTGATCTGTCACATAGTGCATCTGAACCTAGGTTTCAAATGGAGAAACAGCACACTGGTCTTTGAGACTGAGTACTCCCACATGAGATCTCCGTCTTTCCACCTTTCCAAATTGCAGGGAGAAATCTGTAGAGTGGGAGTAGCGGTATTGATTTGGGACCTTGTGGGATCCTTTATTTACAAATAACTACTACAAGGAGACAGTAGTCTTATGAAGTTTTATGAAGAATGGAATAAACTATCTAAATTGTAACTGTTCTTTTTATAAATATTCTTAGGGTTTTACTCTAAGACATGTTTATTGTGCTTTCTGGTTTCCTGGTTCAGTCCTCTATGACCTTGATTACTCAAGGTTCTTCTTGTCGTCAGTGAGTTCGGTAAGTTAGCCTACTATAAAAGGAATTTTGAGTAATACAAAACAATAGCATTAAAAGAAAACAGAGTATATCATATAGCTTAATGGGTGAGTATTCACCTAACATGTGAAAGGGTCTAGTTACAATCTCCAATACTGAAGAAAAGAAAAAGAAAAATGAACTGAAAGAGAGAAAGAAGGAGAATGAGGAGAATGGGAGGGGGAAGCAGGGGAGGTACAATAGGAGGAGGAAGAGGCTGCGAATTAAAAGAACACATTAAGGAAAGGAGGAAGAAAGGGAAGAAGGAGATGAAGAGAGGGTCCCATCAGTCCCATCTGTTTGATTTAATGTCCTGCTTCCATCTATAGTCTCAATAACTTTTGAATAAAAATAGCAGAATTTTTCCTTTTCACTAGTCCCAGGGAATTTCATGTCTTCTGCTGGGATTAACCTAACTATCTGGTTTCTCCACATTGCATCTGATGAAAGGATTATTTTCCCTTCTGAGTCACAGTGGGTATGTCATGCATAACTTTTAGAATAGCTCGTGATCAGTGAGTTCTTCTGTGATTGGGCCACCTTACTCAGGATGATATTTTCTAGTTCCATCCACTTGCCTAAGAATTTCATGAATTCATTGTTTTTGATGGCTGAGTAGTACTCCATTGTGTAAATGTACCACATTTTCTGTATCCTCTGTTGAAGGACATCTGGGTTCTTTCCAACTTCTGACTATTATAAATAAGGCTGCTATGAACATAGTGGAGCATGTGCCCTTGTTATATGTTGGAGTATTCTAAAAGTTCGGAATATCCAAGATACAATTCACAGACTACACAAAGCTCAAGAAGAAGGAAGACCAAAGTGTGGGTGCTGTGGTCCTTCTTAGAAGGGGAAATAAAATACTCACAGGAACAAATACAGAGACAAAGTGTGGAGTAGAGACTGAAGGATAGGCCATCCAAAGACTGCCCCACCTGGGGATCTATCCCATATACAGTCACCAAGTGCAGATACTATTGTGGATACCAAGAAGTGCATGCTGAAAAGAGCCTGATATAGCTGTCTCCTGAAAGGTTTTGCTAGAGCCTGACATATACAGAGGCAGATGCTCACAGCCAATCATTGAACTGATAATGGGATCCCCAATGGACAAGTTAGAGAAAGGACTGAAGGAGCTGAAGGGTTTTGCAACCCCACAGAAAGAACGAAAATATCAACTAACCAGGGCTCCCAGGGACTAAACCACCAACCAAGGAGTACACATGGAGGGACCCATGGCTCCAGCCATATATGTAGTGGAGGATGGACTTGTTGAGCATCAATGGGAGAAGAGGCCCTTGGTCCCATGAAAGCTCAATGCCCCAGCATATGTGAATTCGAGGGCAGGGAGGCAGAAATGGGTGGGTGGGTGCTGGCACACTTTTATAGAAGCAGGGGTAGAGGTGATGGAATAGGGGGTTGCTGGGAGGATCTGGAAAGGGGATAACATTTGAGATATAAATAAATAAAATATCCAAAAAAGTTACTAAGTATAACAAAATAATAAAATAATATATCATGAGCTCAGTGCATGTTTTCCCCAAATAACAGGGAATATTTTTCCTCCATTATTCCATTTATGGGCTTTAATAGGATTCTTCCTTTAAAAGATCTGTAAGATTCAGAATTTTATTTCCCCATACACAAACACACACACACACACACACACACACACACACACACACACACACACACACACACTCATCCCAGTTTGTTTCCAAACTTACATATTCCAAATGCTGCAACTAAAGCCATCTTCAATAAAAATTGTTTTTTGGCTGGTGCTGAAATAGAAAATAGATTAAATTCTGTGCTGTCATTGTAGCTGGTCCTCATGTGGCCATAACTTCTGATGCAGTATCTGGGAATCTCAATAAGACCCTGCATCTCAAACAAGGACACAGGCCTCATGAATAAGAAGCACTGCGTTGGACCCCTCTCCCTTAGGTCTCTTCTAGACACACAAGCCCTAAAATAGACAAGGTCCTTCATTAAGACTTCCTGAGCTTTGGTTAAAAATGTGAATTTGCCCTATGGAAAAATCATGTCATTCATTTTCCTTACACTCTCTGTTCTCAACACTTTAGTAGTTTCAAAGAATGTGAGCCCTTCAGCTTTAGAGGCTGTCTCTTCTCTTCACCTCTGACTGAGAAGACTTTAATGAATGTCTTCTGCTGTTCGAATTTTCTGCTTCCTCTGGCACATTCAGTTGGACAAGGCAATCCAGTAGGAGAAAAGGGGTCCCACAAGAAGACAAAAGATGAACAAACAGCCCCTGCTCTCACTGTCTGGATTTCTAAAGGACACCATGCTACTTATCCAAAACAGATATGTCTTATATCAGACACCTACAGACTCTCTGACTTCTGGGAGCCCCTACGAGTTCCTGTCAGTTGATTTTGAGGGCTGTGTCCCTGTGTTCCTGGTCCCTCTGGTTTTTCCAATCCTTCACCCCCCTCCTCTGCAGGACTCCCCAAGTCCCACCTAATATTTAGCTGTGGGATTCTTCATCTGCCACTATTAGTTAGTGGCTGGATGAAGTCTCTGGTCTCTTTGATGACAGTTCTGCTAGGCACCAGTTCCAGAACACACTTCAGGTAGGGCAAACTGTAAGATGAAGATTTTATGGCTGTGTTGGCATCCCAATCCTCTACTTGAGACCGTGCTTGATTACAGAAGAAAAAAAGTTCAGATTCTGTTTCTCCTATTAATAGGGGCCTTTGCTAGAGTTACTCATGTAGATTCCATGGAGTTACCATTGAAATCGATTTCCACTCATACCCTCCCAAAAATAACACCCAATTGCAGTCATTCCTCCCAGCATTTCTCCCTTCCTCCCAACCCCACCTGATTCTTCATGTTCTCACTCCCACTTGTACATCCCCACTTGTCTCCAATCCACCAGCACAATCTATTCTATCTCCACTTCTCAGGGAGATTCTTGATTCCCCTCTTAAGTCCCCTGTTACTTTGCCTCTCTAGGTCTGTGGACTATAGCATGATTATCTTTTACTTTACAGCTAACATCCACTTATAAGTGAGTACACACCAGATTTGTCTTTCTGGGTCTGGGTTGCCTCAATCAGGATAATTGTTTTTCCAGCTCCATCCACTGAGCATCCAAGCTCCTATTTTCAGCACTTTGACCAGTCAGCATCTTGCTAAAATCTATAGGTTAAGCAAGCAAGACAAAAACACTTTCTCAAAAAAAGTATAAAGTTAAGGCATGAGGATTTATTTGATTAGTCAAAAGGATGATAGAGGGCTTATAACAAGGTAACTAGGAAGTTATTGCAAAAGATAAGTCTGTAGAGATGCTCAATGACCATGTCTTGAAAGTAGACTCACATACTCCTTACTTCTTTTCTGTAATCCAGATATCTTAGCAGTGAATTCTTTAATGATGATTTTGAAAAGATATTCTTGTTTGTTTCTAAGTTAATATTAAATAAATGGTTCTTCTGGAGCCTACCATTGGTGGATATAGTTCACCCTATACTTGTCTCATAGGTATAAAAACATATAGTCAATTACATGAGTAAAACAAAATCACATGCTTATCAAATATATTTGATATGCCAGACCAATTCCAGAAAAGAATCCATTTTTAATCATCAAATTATCAAAATTTACAAATATGGAACTTGAGGTCTACACTGGTAGAACTTGCATAAGACAACATAGGAAATCAGTGGAACATTCAACATTCTGACCTCTGGGCCAGTACTATTTCTTTTGTACTAAGATCAGTGCACTCACAATGTCTCTCTCCACTGAATGAAAGAACTATAATCTGTTTAGGGCCATGAAAGAGGAAGAACAAATGTCTTTAGAATGTATGGAATGTGGCCTAATAGAATAATCACGATCAGTATTCCTCAGAGAGGTAGAGCCCCCAGGATGACATGTCCCAAGGACTTCATGCGGTTGTGGAGTTTTGCTCTGCTTGTGGCCTTCACATTCCTTAGTCTAAGAATTGTATGAAAATTCCAAAGAAGCTTCCAGCCCCTCACTGGGCAGGATCATTGGCACTCACAATAATAGTGCTTTATCTTTCTTAAGCATTGCTGCAGGAATAGATTAATGATCTGATCGGAACCTTAAGAAAGAACTTAGAAATTAGGAATACTGAACGGCTGAGAAGCACTTGAAAAAATGTTTAACATCCTTAATTTTCAGTGAAATGCAAATCCAAACAACCCTGAGATGTCACCTCACACCAGTCAGAATGGCTAAGATCAAAAATTCAGGGGACAGCAGATGCTGCCGAGGATGTGGAGAAAGAGGAATACTCCTCCATTGCTGGTGGGACTGCAAGCTTGTAAAACTACTCTGGAAATCAGTCTGGTGGTTGGTTCCTCAGAAAATTGGACATAGTACTACCAGAGGATCCAGCAGTACCTCTCCTGGGCATATATCCAGAAGATGTTCCAACTGGTAATAAGAACACATGCTCCACTTTTTCTCTTAGCAGCCTTATTTATAATAGCCAGAAGCTGGAAAGTACCCAGATGTACCTCACCAGAGGAATGGATACAGAAAATGTGGTATTTACACAATGGAATACTACTCATCTATTAAAAATAATGAATTTATGAAATTCCTTGGCAAATGGATGGATCTGGAG
>NC_034595.1:18301906-18309100 GCF_900095145.1 Mus pahari | reverse complement strand
TGTGTGTGTGTGTGTGTGTGTGTGTGTGTGTGTGTGTGTGTGTGTGTGAAGTTGCTGAAATTTGCTTCATATATCCAGTGTGTGCATGTATATGATTCTCCCCCACCCCTTCCATTATTGTTTCTTTTTTCATTGACCTCTTGTGCCCCCAACAAGAAATTTTTCATTTGTTTCCAGGAAGCATCCTCACTGGCCCCAGCAAATAGCTGGCTTTATGCCTCTCCTCAGTTTACCCTATATATCAAAGCTGGTCTTTGACCATAATCATAGGTTTTTCACTGCTGAGAACTTGTGATTAAACAGGAGATTGTAAGAATGACTGAACCCTCTTTCATAACTCTATGGATGCTGCAAAGAACAGTACCACCTTTGTGGAAGGGCTTACATACAAGTGCTCTTTTCAAAATGTTCACATCTCCTAGACAATCTTATCCTGTTCACCACAAAACCAAAACATTTTTAAAGATCTAAATACATAGAAGTTCACTAAAAGTTTAGACATCTTTCTTCCCTCTTGAGATTTATACCTATGTGTACTCAGGTTTTCCAAGCTTTGGTAAATCATTAGGGAATAAGATAGCTTATTTTGGCAACAGTTTGGAGACAACATGACTGAAACACAATGTTTAGCTTATAACACAAACCACCATAGATGTTTTAGTTTTGTGTAGAGTGCATGCAATGAATTGCATGCAAGTTACTAAAAAATAATCCTTATAGGCTATCTGTTTTCATGAGAATTACACAACCTAGGTCTTTATTATCACTCCGCTATTGTAGATAACATGGCTACAAACACAGTTTACATCAATTTCATAAATACATATGTAATGTGTACTGTGTACTGGGAAGAAGTTTGTTATTAATCATTGTAGAATATTAACCTTGGCCCCGATTCTTTCACTCCTATTATTCTTCTATCTATGACTACTCCCTTAAATCTTTCCTGTTTAAATCAACAAAAGAGTTCATACCTTGGATGAATAGCACTTAATTGTTACATTTGGTGAACTCTGTGAAATTTCTATGTGTGTTTTAAACTCTAATGAAGATAGCGAAAATAATCTGAGTAGATAGATAATTTCAAGAACATAGCTTTAAAATTCTTAGACAATAAAAACTCACACATTCTTAAATCAGTGAGAATTAATTACATGATTGTTACCATCTTTTTCCTGTAAAGAGTTTTGGAATGTCTGGAGTGATTACAGCATCTTGTGAGAACTTCAGCAAAATGTTTTTATAGGTCTCTGGGGAAATTCTTGATTCAGGCCTGAATAGGGAGAAAGAAGGGTTAAGATTCATGACTGTCAGAAGGAAGCAATACCTGGGAGTCACAAAAGATGATTTAGAAGAAGGTGACTATTTCAAACAGCTCGCTGCTGCTTTAGTATTCCTGACAGTATAGATACAAAGATGTTTTTAAGGCTCCCCAAAGGTGGTTTCTAGCATCAAGAATGTTGGAGAATCATCTCACATTTCAAAGCAATTTAACTTCCGACTTACATTATTGGTTTTCTATCCCAGTGTGAACCCTTTGTCATGTATGTTTAGACTACATTCCAGAACTTCATTGTTGTTCAAAGTTCCTAGAAACATCCTTCTTATCCCGAGCACAATTCCTTACTACAGGTGGCTTTGCAGGTCCAAGACCACCCACCCTGTTAAAAGGATTCCTTGGAGAATGTTATGGAATTAACAAATTATGGGAGGCCTCTGGCCTTCTAGTGGGATGGGCTCTCCTTTTTGTTATTTGAAAAATTCTTTCAAATGACATTAAATTGACCCATGTGAGAAACTTAACAAATAATTCTCTCCTCTCTCTCTCTCTTTCTCTCTCTCTCTCTCTCTCTCTCTCTCTCTCTCTCTCTCTCTCTCTCTCTCCTGTGTGTGTATATGTGTATGTGTGTGTATGTGTGTGTATGTGTTTGTGTATGTATGTGTATATGTGTGTAAGTGTGCTTGTGTGTGTATGTGTGTTTGTGTGTGTGTGTGTGTGTGTGTGCATATTTCTTCTCTACTTCACCTTCAAATTATTCTTGGTATAGTCACTAAAAGAAAATTTATGTTTGTGGTTAATATATAGTGTAATGACTGAATTTCCTGAACTGTAAACATATTACTTGAGTTCTAGCCCTCTGTAAACAAACTTAAGAAGCCTGGAGGTAGGCTGTTAAACTTTGAACAAACATCTGTCTAGGCTTCAGTTTCCTTATCTGTTCAGTGATGGGATCAACCTGGCTAACCTTTCAGACTCTTCTAACCCCTAATAATTAATATTTTGTTTTTATAAATTTCTGGGTGAAAATTAAGTCGGTTGCAAAGTATTTTCAAAACCTAGGCACTATCCTGGAGTATAATCTGAGAAGACCTAGTTTCCCATGCTGTAGCTTGTTAATGTCTTTGTAAGGTTCCAATCTACCCCTGGTTCCTTCAAAAAGAAATCACTGCCCGTCCCCACCTCTCGAAGCCCTCTGTTTGCCTCTAGTGTAGGCCCCTTTGCTTTTTCCCCAAATCATTTCCCATGTTGTCTCCTAAGTTGAAGCAAAACCTCACAAGAGCATGGCTTCAATAGTGTGGAATGACAACCATTTTGAACATAATTATTAATATTTTAGCACTCTAAAATAATCCCTCAAATCCACAAGAACAGTTTGCTATAATTCAACTTTCCTGCTGTCTGAAGGAAAATGTTCCAAGAATATACAAGGATAGAGATAAAAAGGTGAAAGCCATTTCTCTTTGCAGATGTCTACAGACTGGAAATTTTACTCTGCTCTCATCTTTAAACATCTAAAGACCTTTTATTTTCTCCAACAAGCTAGGTATTAATAGTGTTCAAATCTCTTCCCTTTTGAGGTAGTAGATCACCCTTTTGAGAACAGATGATGGCATACACAATACTGCTAGCTTAATGTTATATTAATTCATCAATTAATATCATGGACTAAATAACTACACTAAAACCAGATAATATGAGCTATGTTTCAGAGTCCAAAAGGTAAATGGACTAATTTAAAATATTTTCTATTTCCTGAAAGATATTTGTACTGCTTCCTTAAGGGACTCCTGGAATTCCTTATAAATTAAACATCTTCATTCTATTTACCATGTGATGTGACTGAATGTCTAAATATGCTCTTATTCATTCACAGTCTACTGAGGGACTGCAAAATTAAAAGCCAATACTCCAACTGAAATCAGCTTTTGTTTTTATTGGGCCCTATGGAGTATTTATGAATAGTAATCCTCCCCTAAACTTGTTTTATAGAGTGATATAAGCCCTTCAGTAGTCTTCAGTAGTAGGCAGAAAAATGAAACAAACAGCAGGTGCTGCTGGTGAATGAGAAGCCTTGCATGGGTGAGGTGGAATTACTGCGGACTGATTCTGCTTGCTGAAGCTTTAGCACTTCTTAATGTGAACCCTGTTCATCGTTCCCATGGAGCCATTCCATTGCTCATTGTGTATTCATTTATTCAGGATGTCTCCCAGCATAGGAAAAGAGGCCAGGCCTTAAAGGATGATCTCACTCTTGCCTGTGAACAGGATCTGGCAGTAACATCTTCCAGGGTCTGTAAATACAAGCCCAGGGAAGCAGCAACTCAAAGATCTGTTAGCCATAGAATCCTTCTAAGGGATGGGCTGTCCTTAAGAGGTAAACTTCTGGACCATTTATCTGTTTTCTAGTCCCAAACTTCTTCTATCTCACCTCTAGTGTTTGTTTCCTGCCCCAGAAATGGAAAGTTACATAGTTTCCACCTTACTTGCATCAGGCAGAGTAAGTTTACCATGTATAAATCCAATCAAATCCCTGGAAGGATCCATGGCTCTCTGATTCAGATGTGTGAGCCACATCTATACTAAAAGGCTCAGGATGGTAAAGGGTAAAGGGGGAGAACAGAGTCAAGCCACATGGACAATCTCTCTGGGTAAACATAACCAAATGATTTATGCCAGCTTTAGTGTGCTTCTCTAAAAACTGGAGCAGACTTATACCTCACAGGATGGCTAAGATCATTGAATACAGAATATAAATAGCACTTCTGCTTAGTGCTGGACTCTGTCCTGATCACAATTTCTAATAGAATTATCTAATAAAGCATTCAATACATGAGTATCACAACTGATACATGATATAATTCTGTGTTCCATACCCACCATATCAGCTTGATATTATATTACTCTTGTGCTTTCTTCTCTATATGATTAGCCAGTCTCCCATCTTTGTCTAACTTCAGTGAAAATAACATGTGGTATACTTATTCACCATGACACTCAGGCTTGTCATCTGAATTCAACACAGGATTCTGTGGTTCCCTTCTTAGTGTCTCTCCTAACTTATGTCACAATCTATTTGTTAATAAGTGTTAATCATTTACTTTACATTAAAAGATGAAAGGCTATCTGAAACTGCTCCCTTGCACATGGTTTCCAACAGCTGTCTGGTATACACTAAGACCATGAAGGACACATGTCTGTGGACACTCTCCTTGTTCTGGAGGTGCTAGGACCTGGGGATGCTGGAGAAATTGATGGCATCTGGAATGCTTATTGCAGTTTGTAAGTGTTTCTAGTGTTGGTAAATTCCGACTACTCTTCCCCCCTGGTCCTGTCTTAAGTCAACAAAGTTCTGAGCAGCACCAACATCAAGCTTTCCTCTGCTGTTCTACAGAGTAGACGAGAAGGAAGGTTCACTATCTGTGAATCTGCTTGTACTTCAGGCAGCACCTAGAAACCTGTCAAAGAGGTGGGCTTTTAGTTAAGTTCGTTGGGCAAACAAAGATTGAAGGCACTGCCCACCTACCAAGGTCTATTTTTCATACCCAGGAAGGACATCCCTTGGTATATCTTAGCCACCCATAATTCTCTGGGGAAGCTTTTATCTTTCCCAAAGTGTGAACCATTGTCTCACAGGTCTCACAACCCCTTCACTTAAGAAACCATTTTTAAATCTTCCCATTCTCATTTGACGAATGCACTCTGGAAGCTTCCCAGGGATGGTAAAGCAGTAGAGAACATGCATGAATACTAATTTTTAGGGCCTTACAATGATCATATTTGTAGTCAATTAGAATCAAGCTACCCAGGGTGGGGGTATGTTATTTCTTACATTGAAATGCTGTTTATACTTTTCCATTGTATGATATTATTCATAAACATTTTTCCAACTATGATTGTGTATAAACTGTGATTCCAATGTAATTATCTAAGTAGTTTCTCATGTATGCTGAGGAAAAGCCATTTCATCCCTGTAGACTTGAAATTCTGGTATCTTTCATAACTTGACTGTGAATAGTTCCACCTCCCATAGGTAATGCTAAAATTACAGCAGTGAGGCTGTGATTGACATCATGCAGCTCAAGAGCAAAAAATACCATGAAAAAAACTGTCAAAGTTTGGATATAGTAATTTTTTATAAGCCCTATGAGGCCCTGTGGATATCATTACTCTCCTTTACTACTTGTTATATATGTTAATTGGTCTCCAGTAGAAATGTTTTATAATTCCCTTTGTACGTGAATATTGGAATAAATGAAACTGTAATTTACAGAAATAATAAAGTAGTCATTTATTCTGTTATTGTGCTAGATGTTTGTAAGCATAATCTAATTTAATTTTATAATTACATATGGGAAATATTCCTGAAATATTCTTAAAGAAAATAACTCTTTACAGTACCAATGTTCCAGAGCCCATATCTATCAGAATACATATCTATCAGAGCCTTTATCTTTCAGAGACCATATGTAGTGCTTGTGGCATTAACAAGAATATGTTATAAAAGAGAGGTTTACTCAAGGATCTCAGCTTTTTTTCAGGGATCTTGAACTAATAGTTTCTTGCAGAAAAAAATGGGGAATAAGAAACTTGCTGGCTTTCTAGATGCATATTCAGGCAAGGGGGGGGTTGCAAGCCATTTGAAGAAACATCCTAATATTTGATCAAAGCTGAGAAGCTTGTTCCTGGGAACTTTATGACAATTGGTCCCTAATTATGATGGACTATGTTTCATTTGTCAAAAAGACATCCTGCTACAGTGAACTTTAGTTGCTTTGTGCAAAGCTTAAAATTAGGAAAAATCCAGAGAAATGCAGTTTCAGTGGCTTCTCTTGTGGAAACTCAAAGCTAGAATGGTGTGATGCCCCTAAACTGAGAAGGAAGATATCATTCCCAACAGTGCCTTGCTGTAGCTCCTGTTTCATGTCAGTCTCCATGGGGATCCATTCCTCCTGAGGGGTCATTTGAGGAAGTGTTCTGCCAGACTCCTTTTCTGAACCGTTGAACCAACAGAGTCTTATCCTTGGTGTAAAATTAATAATCTTTTCATAACCAATGAGGCTTAAATTTTAGAAATGAAACTGTTAACTTCAATCTCTTGTGTTTGTGTACTTCATTTTTTTGTTATTGTCTTTGTGATTGTCAATACAACACCTGTATAAACATCAATATTTCATCACATACAGAAGAGGAACCATCATTCTAGAGGGGTCATTAGCAATTAAAGGTTGTTGGGGATGGAGTATCATTTTCTTCTATATTATAATCATAATAAGTAGACTTTCCTCCACTTAATAATCCCCAATACAAACATGAGTTAGTAATACTTACTCATGAGCTACATTAACTTGTGAATCTACACAAAAAGTCACAAAAGTGGAAAGGTGATTTATTGACAAGAAGAAGTACATCTAGAGAGGAGGCTGATGAGGGATGGTAATTAGGGTAAAGTTAAAATGACTAAAAATCCATTCTATACATGTGTGAAATTGTCAGATGTTTTGTTTACTTTGACTTTTGTACACACGTGCACACATGCACATACATACACACACCCCAGGTTTCTCTGTGTAGTCCTGACTGTCATGGAACTTAATCTGTAGACCAGACTGACCTCAAACTCACAGAGATTCATCTGTCTCTTCCTTCCAAGTGCTGAGATTAAAGGCATTGTCTTAGTCAGGGTTTCTATTCCTACACAAACATCATGACCAAAAAGCAAGTTGGGGAGGAAAGGGTTTATTCAGCTTACATTTCCAAACTGCTGTTAATCACTGAAGGATTCAGGACTGGAACTCAAGCCAGTCAGGAAGCAGGAGCTGATGCAGAGGCCATGGAGGGATGTTCTTTACTGGCTTGCTTCTGCTGGCTTGCTCAGCTTGCTCTCTTATAGAACCCAAGACTACCAGCCCAGA
>NC_034595.1:18290252-18301896 GCF_900095145.1 Mus pahari | reverse complement strand
GGGAGGAAAGGGTTTATTTGGCTTACATTTCCATACTGCTGTTGATCACCCAAGGATGCAGGACTGGAACTCAAGCAGGTCAGGAAGCAGGAGCTCATACAGAAGCCATGGAGGGATGTTCTTTACTGGCTTGCCTCCCCTGGCTTGCTCAGCTTGCTCTCTTATAGAACCCAAGACTACCAGCCCAGGGATGGTCCCACCCACAAGGGGCCTCTCCCCCTTGATCACTAATTGAGAAAATACCTTACAGTTGGATCTCATGTAGGCATTTCCTCAACAAAAGCTCCTTTCTCTGTGATAACTCTAGCTGTGTCAAGTTGCCACAAAACTAGCCAGTACAGACGTGCACCACTAAGCAATATTTTTCTTGGTTACAGGTAGAGGTTATCAGATTGATATACCACAGCCTGTTTTGTTTATTTGAAAGTGAATTTGGTCATTGTCTATACAAAACAAAGGCAAAATTAAAGAACATTAATAAGCACACATCCCCACACATGTAAGACAGATCTTTGTTCTCTGAATCTGAAGGTACACACTTGAAGACATGTAAATACTAACAGCACTGAGCACTCTGAGGACAAGAAAAATCAACAAAACCAGTGGACACAAGACTCCAGTACCCAGCACAGAACACACACAAATGGAGGGACTTTCTTAAGAAAGACAGCAAATTTTTAAAATTAAGGAAAATTATGAACTTTTCCATAGATATACTGGAAACACACTGAAGCAGTACTTCAACTCAGAAACAGGTTTGAAAGATCACAAGTATATTATTCTTATTATTATCATTTTTCATTCAAAAACTTACAAAACTCTCTATGTCATTATTTCATTATTGAAACAATGAAAGACCTTTAAACAATAACATATGTCAAAGAATAGTTATTTTAAAAATAGTTTGGAAAAGTCATCAGGAAATGGGACCATTTGAAGCTCTCATCTACCAATATCGACCATCTTTCAGGGGGTGAGCATAATATTCTCTTTTGGAGAGTTGATGTCTTATTATACATATAGAGGAATGGCTTTGTGGGTAAAGTGCTTATTGTATAGGCATAAGGACCTAAGTACAGATCTCCAGAATCTACATGTATTAGTCAGGAGTCTCTAGAATAACAGATATGCATATATAGAGAATGAATCTTTCTCTCTTCTTCCCTCCCTCTCTTCTTTGTTTCTGTACAGACAGACACACTCACATATACAAATATATGTACATAAATACTAAATACAAAAATTTTATTGTTATGACATACAAAATGTCTACTTTCAACAGCATAAACAACAGAGCCTGCAAAATGTACACAAAAGCAGATGATCTAGTTAGTTTTATGGAAAAATATGAAAAATAAATCTATAAAAGCCTTACAGAATTCTGAAGTTTGTATTGGGTTATTTACCTATTGATCTATCCATCTATCTTTACAGAAGAATATTCTGCCTTACTTTATCACCTAGTGTTCTTTCATTTCATCTGGAAAACATTAACAATAAACTTCTTCAACTATCACTGATCTAAATTCACATCAATTTTTTTAATCATTTACAAATTTAATTTAAAATAGTTTAATTTTTAATGTATGTGTTTGTGTGTATTTTGTGTGAGTGAATGTCAATGTGTGTGAGCACCCACAAAGGACAGAAGAGTGTGTCAGATGCCTTGGAATGTTAGTTAGCTTTAAGTTACCCAATGTAGCTCAAGGACTTGAACTTGGGTTCTTGAAAGAGCAGACATTTTCCTTGACCATGGAGCTACCTCTTAAGCCTTTCTATTTTGTTTTGCAGTTCTATTCTGAGAAAAACAATTCTGTGTTGAAAGGCCTTATTATTTAGATAATCATTCAAAACTCATGCCGAAATGTAATTGTCTCTTTTGTCGTACTAAGAGAAGGAACCTTGTAGAGATGACTCACTTAAGAAGTAAGGCCATCCATTGCCAAGAATTGTGTGGACCAGTGGCTGGAAGCTAGCACCTATATAAAAGCAAGTGGTCATGATGACCTGCCTGGAATCAGAGTTTTCAGGAGGTAAAGACAGGATCCCAAATCTAGTCAAATCTGTCAACTCTAGGGTCAACTAGAGGTCCATGAAAGAAGACTCTGACATCAACCTCTGACCCCCACACACATGTACAAACATCCGTACAAAAATGTGAACTTGTATATACACAAGTACATGCAACCAAACCATACAGTATTTATGGTTACAGTAAGTTATTACAATTTAATTATCGATATAAAAATGAAAGAAAATAAAAATAAAAAACAGCCAAAATAGAAGCTAATAGTCAGTATATATTCTGACTTCCAGTATATTTCTCTAAAAGGATAAAATATTACAAGCTGTTTCTCTTTTATTCTTTTAAATAAATTGATAGCATTTATCTGAAAAAAGCTACACACAACTCCATATTATCATGTTAAGATATCAAAACCACCCAAGAAATTCAAGTAGCTTCATGAAGGCTTAGTTGGAGGCTAAATTCATTTACTTTTTCTACCTTTACTGGAGTCATAGAATGTGGTCTATGTTCAAATAAGTGCTGGATATATTCTGCCTCGTTTTCTGTAGGGTTCTATGTTCTTTAAGCATCTGATTACTTTTTAGGGTAACTACTTGATGTTCCTAAGGTCAGATACATAGGGAGTAAGGCCCCAACCTCTGCCACAGCTCCACCCAGTCAGTGCTAAATTCATAGACACAATCCTTTGCTCTTTGGGCACAAAATTACTCACTTCCCAATTTTTGTTGAAATTAACTTATGGATAAAAGCCAAGCCAAGTTGTACCATTTTATTTCTCTATATATTGCTCCACCATGAAGCAATATCCCTACCCCATCAATGGTCCTTTACTTTCATGGTTTGTGCAATTATTTTTAGTATGTGTACTCACATCTGAAGACTCAGAGCTTGAGATGAGAGAATACGTGACATTTGGGTCTGAGTTACCTTACTCAGTATGATCTTTTCTAGTTCCCTCTATTTACCTGCAAAATTCATTATTTAATTGATCTTTACCACTGAATAGTACTCCTTAGTATATATGTCCTCTGTTTCCAGCATTCCTTCTTTGAGTGAAAGACATGTGTGGGTTTTGTTTTGTTGGACTTTTTTTTCCTACTTATCTATTGTGAATAGATGGACAACATGGCTAAGCGAGCATCTGTGGAGTAGGATGCAGAATCCTATCAAGGTATGACAGACTTGCATCTTAGTCACTGTTCTATCACTGTGAAGAGACAGCATAACCATGGCAACTCTTACAAAATAAAATAAAAATTATTGGGGCTTGCATACAATTTCAGTTCATTATGAGCACAGCAGGAAACATGGTGGTGTGCAGGCAGACATGGTGCTGGTGGAGGAACTGAGAGTTCTATATCCAGATACATGGGCAGCAAGTAAAGAGAGAGCCATGGGGCCTAGCTTGAGCTTCTGAAACCACAAAGTCCACTGCCAAGCACACACTTCTTCCAACAAGGCCACACCTAGTCCAACAAGGTCACATTATCTTTAGCTCTTTCATTTAGAGTCAATCCATAGTGCCTAAGTATTCAAATATTTGAACCCATAGAGGCTATTTCTATTCAATCCACCACAGGTGGTAGAGTTTGACCATATGGTATATTTATTTTAAAATTTTTGACAATTCTCCATAATGACTTGAATAGTTAACAGCATCACTTTACCATCTCATAAAGAGTGGATGGTGGTTTCCTATTCCTCAACATCCTCTTCATGGCTTCCTACCCCTCAGCATCCTTTTCATGGCCTCCTATTCCTCAGCATCCTTTTCATGGCTTCCTACCCCTCAGCATCCTCTTCATGGCCTCCTATTCCTTAGCATCCTCTTGATGGCTTCCTATTCCTCAGCATCCTCTTGATGGCTTCCTATTCCTCAGAACCCTCTTCATGGCTTCCTACCCCTCAGCATCCTCTTCATGGCTTCCTACCCCTCAGCATCCTCTTCATGGCTTCCTATTCCTCATCATCCTCTTTATGGCGTCCTATTACTCAGCATCCTCTTCATGGCCTCCTATTCCTCAGCATCCTCTTCATTGCCTCCTATTCTTCAGCATCCTCTTCATGGCTTCCTACCCCTCAGCATCCTCTTCATGGCTTCCTACCCCTCAGCATCCTCTTCATGACCTCCTATTCCTCAACATCCTCTTCATGGCTTCCTATTCCTCAGCATCCTCTTCAGTGTTTGTTTATAGTTATTCCATTGACTTTTGCCATTATGACTAATATGAGATGAAAATTTCAAAGTTGTATTGATTTACATTTCTCTGATTGCTACAGACAATGCATATTTTAAAGGTAATTCTTAGAAATATATTTCTTTTGAGAATTCTCTGTTAAGTTCCTAAACCCAGTTTACAGATGGTATAGATAAGCCAGGTGTGGTGGCACGTGCCTTTAATCCCAGCACTCAGGAGGCAGAGGCAGGCGGATTTCTGAGCTCAAGGCCAGCCTGATCTACAGAGTGAGTTCCAGGACAGCCAGAGCTATACATAGAAACCCTGTCTCAAAAACAAAACAAAACAAAACAAAAAACCAAAAAAGACAACAAAAACAAATTGTATAGATAGATAGATATAGATATAGATATACCATATATAGAGAGAGAATGTAGATGTAGATATAGATATAGATGTAGATATAGATATAGATATAGATATAGATATTCTGTCATATATATATATATATATTCTGTCAGATGTATCGCTTGGAAAGATTCTCATTTTTTGGGCTTCCTTTGCTTTTTAAAAATTTTGTTATTGATTCTTTGTGAATTTCACATCATGCACCCCAATTCTGAGCATTTCTCCTTCCCTTCATAACTGCCTTCAACCCTTGCAACCTACCCCTCCCCAAAAGAAAAATATCTTATTGTGAAAGCTGTAGTGTGCCGAGTGTATCCCAAGTATATCTGTTGGTTCATACTTCTTTGCTTGCACATGTTCATTGTCTCTGGCTTCAGCTACTCTATCAATATTGACACCTCATTAGGACTCTTCTCAGATATCCTGTTGCCCTGTGTCATGGAAATTCTGTAGTTTTGGATATGTATGAAGGGACTGGTCTGTTCATAAAGTCCAGCTGTTCATCTCATTGATAGGGTAGATGTTGGGGTGAACCAATTCAAAGCCCTGGACATGTGTCTGAGAGGTATCTGAGCTGGTCAGTCCTATAGAAAGAATCTTTATAAAATACATGGAAGCATCACCTCTCAATAAAAAGCCTATGACCAATGAGATGAGACAGGATTAGAAGGTGGAACATCTGAAGAGAGAGATAGAATTCTGAGAAATAGTCAGGCATAAGAGAGTTCCCCCGAATGCTGAAGGAGATACCTGTGTGAAATGAAGGAAAGGTAACCAACCATGTGGTGGGACTTAGAATGGAATAAATAGGTGATTCAATTATAAGCTAATTGGAGAACAAGCTAAAGCTTTTGGCCCAAACATTTATTCCTGAAATGTTAAGTCTTAGGTCATAATTTCTGAGAACAAAGAAGTCAGGTAGAAAAGCCACATTTATAAATGGTGCCCAACATGGGACTAGAATCCAGGCTTAGGGCCCCAAGAAGCCACTAGGAATGACAGTTTTGTACTCTGCTCTGTTAAGTGGAACAGCTGAAGTCCAGCTGGCCACAAGAGGCAGCAAATGTTGGGAGCTGGGGAAACTGCAGAGCACTTTTAGAGTCCTTGCTGTCCAGCATGGCTGGTGACCTGCTGCTGAAGTCTTGAATGGGGCCTTTGAACTCAGCTCAGCAATCAGAAGCCAGAGTTGCATAGCAGCCTCCTGGACAAGTCTCTCAGGTGGAAAAGCCACTTATCCCTCTACACAATCCTCCAGTTTTTGTCTTCTCAGGTCCTAAGAGCTGGCTCTCCTGCAACCCCCATATCCAGGGCCATCTCTACTGTTCTGCACAGCAGAAGGGCAGAGACAGCTCTCATGACCCCAGGGACAGCTTTCTCACTTTCCATAGGTGGTAAGGGGCAAAGGCTGGGGAAAGAATCTCTTCGTCACCCACGCTGCTGGATGGCAGACAAATTGCAGGGCCAGCTCTCCTATACTCACAATTTTATTTTTTGCCTTTTCTTCCATTTCTCTACCACTTACCTGCTCATCTGAGTGGCACCTAAAATCTCTGGAGTATCCAGAGTGACCTCAGGAATGGCGATATACCCTGTTTGTGCATTATGGAACCTGGCAGGAGTCAGCTTGGGCATGGTCTGCCTCCCTCAGGTCATCAAGGTACTGGGCT
Source organism: Mus pahari (assembly GCF_900095145.1). NCBI lineage: Eukaryota > Metazoa > Chordata > Mammalia > Rodentia > Muridae > Mus > Mus pahari. The sequence continues at coordinate 18,295,615 of NC_034595.1, read as the reverse complement.
GGTGGTCATCTCAGGTTAGCTCGCTGTCCAGACACTCTGTCACTGCTCTGGTGGTCAACTAAAGCTTCCCTGAGTGGCCCCATGTGACGGTTGTCTATCTTGGACTCACTTCTGCTTATATCTGTGGTCCCAGACAAGGTTCTTCTAGTCTCCCAGTTGCTCCCCATCCTGGGAGTCCATCAAGATTTCTGCAGTGCAGATTGTTGGTTGTCTCAGGCTAGCTCCTGTCCAGGACCCCTCACACCAGACTGGTAGTCGTCTCAGGCTTGCTTTTCTCAGGGAATGTTAGGCTAAGAATCATTCAGAGGTTCATATGTCAGAACACTGAGCATATATACAACCTGTCTCCTCTCTGCCACCTACAGATTCACCTGGGACACTGTAGCCAAACCTGTAATGTCTCTAGGGGGGTTCCTTTTTAACTGGTTGGTTGTCTCTTTAGTTATGGAGAAGCCATTTAATTTATTAAGTACCACTTGTCAATTGTTAAACTTGATTCTTTAGCAAATGATGTCCTTTCCTCCACGTACACCCTGTAGCATACTACTCCTATGTTTTATTTTTCTTTCTTTCTTTTTCTTTTTTCTTTTTTTCTTTTTTTTATAATTTCAGGTAGCTTTGTTACTTATATCTTTGGCCCATATGGAGTTAGGCTTTGTGAAAGGTAATAAATACAGATTTAATTTTAATTTTATTCATTTTCATGTACGCATCCAGTTGTTAGAGAAATGTGGAAAAGGGACAATCTAATGAGGAAAAAAGAATGAGATAAATACAAAGGAAGGAAGGTAAGTAAAGATGTCTTCAAAGAGCATAAATAATTATACTATTAATGGTTTACATAAAATTAAAACCTTTTATACACATACACACATATGTATGATATACACATATAGTTTAAATGAATTTTTAACATATGGATTGACAGTACTCCCTCCAAAAACCACAGTCCACCTAACAAAAACTCCAACACTAAATATAAGAAACCCTATTTCAAGTTTTTGTCCAGAGTTAGCCAAGGGGCTTACAAAACAGGTTAGAGTCCCCCTAGAAGTGGAAAATAAGTCCCTACTACACCATGTAGTCCTTCAGAAAATCCTACCAGTGTGTGACACCACAACTGGCTACCATGTACTTCAAACAAAATACCAGAGGACACATGTTGGAACTGCTGCCAATAAGCATCATGCAAGCTTCCAAAGGAGGGAAGCAAGCAACTGTCTTATCCCAGCTATGGCACCTGTGAGCCACATTAAGAACCTACATGTCACAGTATCCTTAGTGTGCAATGGTAGCATTCATACGTTGGCAGTAACCAACAGTTAGTTTTCTGGACTTGTGATCTGCTCAACAATAGTGAAACCATACCTGAAATAGGAAACCTAGTCAACTGGGATAATAAGGTCGTGGCTCTTAGGGAAAACCTAAAACCAGCACTAAATACTAAATGTTAACTCTCTCTCTCTCTCTCTCCCTCTCTCCCTCTCTCTCATATATGTGTGTGTGTGTGTGTGTATATGTGTATATATATATATATATATATATATATATATATATATATATATATATATGTATGTGTGTGTGTGTGTGTAAGTGTGTGTATGTATATGCATATATTTGTCCTTATACACACAGATAAGTGTAGTCCTAGGTTTTAATCAAGGAACTTCTCTTTGCAATAGATGGCAACTATTACACAAAACCACAACCAATCAAAATGCAGAGTAGTAGAGCTCAATTCCAATGAGTATATCTACAACACAACTACAGCACCTAGGGATAGGGGAATATTGTAGAAGAAGGGACAGATTAAAGCTTAAGGACCATGGAGTTTTATGTGAGACTGTGTCCTATGGTAATGGCATACGCTTCAACCATAAAGTCCTACCATGACTGCCTAAATGTGAGCCAAACAAGGACAACACCAACAGGCATGGCGAAGTGGATAACAGAAAGATCACAGTCCTCAACATCTATAGAAAGTGCTACAGTTAACTAAGAAATACTGAGAGTAGGAGAAAAACTCTCACCTAGGGAAGAGCCTGGCAGCTGTAAATCCAATACAAATGGTCAGGCCTGCATACATACATGCACACATACAATACTAGCATCATGATTTTAATTGAATTAATGTATCTTCTGTTTTCTATACTCTCTACATAAATAAACTTATCTTAAATCTCTGAAAATATTTTTATCATATGTACTATCATCAAATATTTTCTCTAAACATATTGCAATCATTCACTGAATTTCAAGTAACATTCTGAATTATATGGAAACCCGGCATTCTAACTCAGAATGTGTCAGGATTTCCATAGTTCTTTGCAGTGGGGGAAACAAGTATGTTCTTTAATACATGCAATGTTGTATTTACATTTTTTGGGGGGTACTGTGTGTGAAAATCTAAAAGAGTCATGAAATAGAATGAGAAATAAAACTGCTGGATGCTTTTGAGTCTTTGAGCCTATCAAGCCCCTGGGATGAGACTTAATATATAAAATTAAATTAATGTTCTCATTCTTGGAAGAGCCAGTTAAACAGTGACATTCCTGAAAAGACTAATCTTTAACATGGTGTGACATTTCAGACAAATGCTATAAACAAATTCTTTCTCGTTTTGAAAATAAAGTTCCTATAAATGCCCACCAGCCTAATTCCCAATTAACATTTAAAGACACTATTTAATCCAAAACTCAAAATTAATGTGGAGGCTCCAGATGAGACCATTTCCCCAAGGACACACTAAAATGAAAGTTGTATTTTTCAGTTAACGATATCACAGAATACTAACCAGGAGAGGTTTATGCCCAGAAATACCTTGCTGGGCATGAGGACAGAATAGCACAATGGGTGTGGATCTAGTATTCTTGGTTTATTAAACCCGTGCCTCAAATTATAAATCAGCTTCTCTATGAGGATGGGGACAGGATTTCTGGTGAGGAATAAAGAAGTTCCTTGATTCTACCTTTCTGTGAACATCTCTGTTAATTTCTCCTGGAAAGAATCCAGGAATATATTTTCTCATTTCAGACCAAAGTCTGGAATGGGAAAATGACCTTGGAAATAACACAGTTTGTTAGTATATCAGTGTCTGAGCTAAAACCTGTAATTTTGGCCACCATTTCGGGACTAGAGCTATGACATTTCTTTCTTCGCTTCCTTGAAATGTCAATGATATATGGTCAAGAATCTTCACGGGCTATCTGATCTTTCATGGGCTATTCATCACACTACTGTCTCTTCAGCCCTGAAATCTTAAGCTACCTGTAGTGGCTATTCCTGGTTGTCAACTTGACTATATTTGGAATGAACTTCCATCCAGAATTGGAAGGCTCACCAGTGAACCTAATCTGGAGGCTAGAGTTTCTGATCTGGATCTTGGTATGGAGATCTTGAGACACAGTGGATATTGATTCCAGAAGATTAAGACCGGGAGATCTCTGAGTTCAAGGTCATCTGGGATTAAAGGTGTGGTGGCACACACCTTTAATCTGGGCTACACCTTCTGCTGGAGGACGTTGGAAGGAAGGAGTCTTGCTCTCGCTCTTTCGCCTGCTTGCCGTGTGGGACTAAGCAACTGCTAGATCCTTGGACTTCCATTCACAGCTACTACTTAACCATTGTTGGGAATTGGACTGCAGACTGTAAGTCATCAATAAATTCCTTTACTATACAGAGACTATCCGTAAGTTCTGTGTCTCTAGAGAACCCTGACTAATACACTACCCTAATTCATACTGAGTTAAAACTCAGCATTCTACCTTCAAATCACAACATTCCAACTGATTTCTCACAGGGCCAAACCACTGTGCCTTTGTCTTTGCCCTTTCTTTGGCTTGGATGACAGTGTTGGGTACAATCCTTTAGAGAACAACTGAACTGCTGCTTCTAGTTCACATAACTCACTGGGTTAACTGGATTATTATCTGTAATGCCTGGGTGATATTTCACTTCAGCAACTAATCATATGTGTTCTTTTCCTGATACTTAAATTGTGGTCTTTGAGACTCTAAGAGCTATGTTTTATTCAATTGGCAACTTCTACAGTCACTGCCCTGATAAATGTCCCCTAGATGTGGGCGGGATTTTATCTATCAGTCAAAATCTTATTTAAGTTAGGGGGTAAAAAGCAATATTGAAACCTAGGTCTTCTGAGTTCTGATCAGTTTCAAGGATTTGGACTGTTGATCATTCATGGTTTACCCCTGAAGCACCAGGCTAGCAGGAACACTTTCATATAAGGCAGGAAGTGAAATTATTCTCATTTGTTACTCATCCTTGAGAGGTCTCACACCCAACAGTCTCAAATGCAAATCCAGCCTTCCATCTTGGGGGCAGGGGAGGGGGTGTGGATCTGGCATTTTGAAATCTATAAATGTCCATGTCAATTCAAATTTATTCTGGGTTCCACACAAATTCTACACCAACTTTCCCTTATAATCCCCTCTATCTAATTCTCAGAAGAGTCCTCATGTAGCAACAATTGCTTCAGCCATCAATGTCAACATCTGCTTTTTAATCACACCCAGCTGTAATGAACAAGGCAGAGGAGGATTCAAGGAAAGACAGCGCAAGGCCCTGCACTCACATCCCGTCACGTCTCTATGATTCAAATGTTTTAGCATCAAAAGTTCCATGAGTTTCCTCACTTGTAAGAGGTAAGCAAGGCGTTGTCAGTAATTATCAACCATTTGAAAAGAATCTATCTTGGTTCTTATGAGAATACGATCTGACTTGCTCAAGAAAAATGAGAGGCAGTCACTTCCTCTACCAGTCTCAGCACTAAAAATGTTTGAATTTCCTGGATTATGTGACTATGCAAAGAAAGATTCAAAACTATTTATAAGGGTACTTAATCAGGATCTTCTGTCTATACTGGGCCTCTTGGCAAACCAAGAGTAAGATTTTTTAGTACTTAATACACAATTTCCCAGAATGACTTCTGAGAATAGCACCACATGCTATGCTAGAAGATATATTAAGGAAAAATAAATGTGCTAAATGTATGTTTGAAACATTATGTTGAATCAATTATAACTTACAATGTGTCACTTCTTAGCCAAATAAGACCTTTATTAAGATGATATAGGTGCATTGTCCCAGGGAGGAAATCATGTGGTGTATCTGACCGCTAAATTGTTTTTCTACTGAGCCTTTAGTAGAACTACTGGTAACAGTAGTTAGTAGAACTACTGGAATACATTAAATATACAAAGAACAACGAATATCAAACAAATGAGAGAAAACCAAAAAACCTTCTAATGGAGACCAGCTACCCTGTCCTCATTCTCAGCAACCTGTGTAGTCATCTCTCTCTCTCTCTCTCTCTCTCTCTCTCTCTCTCTCTCTCTCTCTCTCTC
>NC_034595.1:18266980-18289507 GCF_900095145.1 Mus pahari | reverse complement strand
ACACACACACAGAGAGAGAGAGAGAGAGAGAGAGAGAGAGAGAGAGAGAGAGAGAGAGAGAGAGAGAGAAAACTACATTGATTGCTATAGTTTAATTCTGAGTCCTCCTTGTAAGGGGCAGTGTATACTGACTCCCTTAAGAAGCCAAAGCATTTTCCTCCTAATTCGTATATCCTGTACTTTTATGACCATTAACTCAGGCACTATGATCTGAACCAAAGAAGAGGCACATCACAGTGTCAAAAACATAGACATGGTAGTCAGGCCAACTCTCACCACACAGCCAGTTTGAACATTCTAGCCTTATTTAGAATTAACCAAAACTCAAACTATGACTGGAGATGTTGTCGTGTGACCTGAGAGTCATGGGCCACTAGACAATTAAACTGGAGGACTTGAAGTGACCCTTTTGGAAGCTGAGATAGATAAGGATACCTTCTGAACGGATCCCAATATACATCTAACTGCTGTGTTGCTGGAATTTAAAATCCTCTGTCTCTAATTTTTACCACTTCAGAAGGTAAGACAGACAGACAGACAAAGAAGTGAAGACAAAGTCCCTTTGTCCAACACCAATTTGCCACTCAGAGATCTGTCCAAGACTAGCAAGGTAAAAACCATAAATGTAATTAAAATTTCTCCGAACACTGAAGTAATTGAAGTAATTGAAGGACTGTTTCACTCGGTTTCTGTCAGGATTTGATAGCCAGAGGATTGAAATTAAAACTTCAAGTGCCTCGATGCATGATTCTCCGCGATTCTATAAGTAACAATAATCCACGTAAAAACAAGGAGCAACGGAACAAAATGAGCTAACACCCTCCATCTCTGGGTGTCTGCTCTGAGCCCTGGTAAGCGAGCCACTAAACTGAGCTGATAAACTGAGTGACTCAGACGATAAAACGAGGGAAATGTTTTCTAAACGGTGAAGCGCTGCGTATGTGTGCTTATTGCGTATGACTGGTTGTGATCTGGAAGATCTCAGGCAATAGAGACTTGAGCCAAGAAGGCAGCCAGGGCCTTACTTCTGGCCCCTGCCTCTCCCATTTTCACATTCTCACATTGGGGCTCAGACTGACGGAAATGCCCCAGAGATTGGTGGTTTCCATCAGAACACACGCTCCGTGTTGCGCAGAGGGACTCCCAGCCTCAGCACATGTTGGCTCCAACTCTGGAATGCCCCGGCTCTCCTCCCCCCCAAAATTGCTATCAGGATCCGTGGGACAGCTTCGTGCAATGTGTTGTTTTGTCCCTGCTGTTGCTACAGCAATTCAAACAAGATTCCTGTTTCCAGTTCTCCGAAATGGAGGCATCTGCATGCAATTTTGAAAGCCCTTGTCAGGGTCCTCTTTTACTGTTTTGATTGGCCCTCCCTGACATGTAAGCAGAATCCCCAAAGAAGTTCAAAGGGAAAAGACCCCGCCAGGCAAACAAGTGCTTCCCATAAGGGCGGACTGTTTATGCATTTCCATTCCTTATGGAATGAAGAACTTGAATTTGAGAATAACAAATTCCTCTCCTCCAGCCCAAGAGGGAGAGTGCTTAAATCAGGAGCCTGTTTAAATCTCCCGATTCTGGGCCTTACTGCCACTCACGTGGAACAAGAAGAGACAAACCTCTCAAAGAAGTGGGCTGTAAGTCCCTAGCTTGGGACTCTGGGTTCTCCTTTCACTATTCAAAGTAAGGATATCTGTGCTTTAGCCCTTTTATCTTCCAAAAGAATAGGCATGGATATTCACGGTCTCTTTCAAGCATTAAAATAATTCTACGTACACAGCAGACCCAGGCAGTTTTTCCTGATACCTGTGAGCCCCAGGCATCAGAGGACATGCACTATACTCTTTATCAGTTTGAGATGCCTGTTTACAGAACTATATTGAAGTCGGCCAATCACATACCGAAGCTCATGCTATCGTGCGGGGTAACTGTTATGGCTCCTGCTCCAAACAAACCGCTTCCTTTGAACAATTCCTCTCTTCATTTTAATATGACGCTGCTAATGTGTGACAAGCCAAGTTGATTGCATCACTGCTAAAATGGAGGGGAAAAAACATAGGTTGTACTAGCTTATAACCAGAATTGCTTAGGTAATCCATTCCTAAATAGATACATATTATCTGTTCTCCTCTGGATATCTGTATAAGGGATCTATTTTTCCCCCTTTCCCCTTCTGTGGGATGTCCATATTCCTTAGCTTATGACATTCTCCTCCCCTTTAATCCCAGGAACAGGACCATATATTCAGATGATTTTCTCTCCCTTAGCTCTCCTATCTTCTTCCTCTGGCTATCCCACGACTTCTTTCCTCCTCCATCTCCCTCCTCCCCCTCCTCCTCTTTCCCCTTCTCCTACTCCCTGCCCCCTCCTCCTCATTCTTTTCTAGCACAACATCCTACTCTACCCTCCATCCCCTTCCTCCCTCTCTATCTTCAGGCCCTACAACCATGTTTCATTAGGATTTGGACACTCTTACTCATCTGAAAACTCTTTTGTACCTCAGTTGCTAAGGATCTCTTAGATTATAACACTCTTATCAGGATTTCCTCCCACTAGCCTCATCAATGATATCACAATTGCAAAGTCCCCCTCATCATGGAAAACTCACTTTACTCCGGCTTCAAGACTGAGGACATGGATGTCTTTAAGTGCACTTAATTCTCTCAGCACAGTTACCAACACAGAATGACCTTAGCTGTGACCATTCCAGTGGCCTTTTTCCCGTCCATTTTTCCACCTCAGCAGCTGGCAGCCTCTGGGGTCTAATTAACCTGGATTTCTACTGAGATGGCCAACAAGATATATCTACTGCCTCTCCGGCCAGAAAAGTGTGTGAGCCTGCCCTCTTCTAGCTCAGGTTTCTGTCCTAAGCATTTGCCTTCCAGTTATTACAAATTAAGTTGCCTCATGAGAATCCACTTGAGGGCCATGATGATATAGAATCTACATGTGGGATGCTATGCCTCATGGAAAAGTTCTCAGGAAAAGGTCACAAGAGCAAGCACCATGTCCATTCTTCCTGGTCCAGTGCAGACAGAGAATTTTAATTTTTCCCATCCTAAAAAAATGGTAGGCAAATTCTTAGATGTGGGGTGTCCCTTACTTCTAGGGTCTGATCTAATATGAGATGTGTAAAGAAAAGAACAATACGACAGCCAACATTTACTGAGTTCTTACTTTATGTCAAAGATTTTGCTAGCATGGATACAAAATATATTATCCCAGCTATGTATCATATCCACCGTGTGTGTGTGTGTGTGTGTGTGTGTGTGTGTGTGTGTGTATGCACAGATATGTGTGAAATGACATGACCAAGTTCAGGTAACTGGCAAATAATTGGCCAGAATTTCAAAACATTTCACAAAATTGTTCTATGAGTTAATTCATGAACCTCTTCTTTATGGTGACCCTAAGGGGATAGCATCCAAATGAAAAGATTTAAAATATATTTGTGTAATATATCCACAAGCTTTTACCTCTGGTCTGGGGCCTTCTAAGAAATCCCAATCCAGGAAATGAACCAGGCATGCATCACCTCTATTTCAAGATCCAGCAGATATTCCCAAATTATCTCTAAAATTAAACCTCACTCCCACCATTTTCCATGCCAGTATTTTGCATCTCATGCAAAGTCTGCATCATTCATCAGTCACCTATCACACCTTACAGACGACTCAGCAGAAACGTTATCCTCTTTGTTGTCAGAACATATATAAAGCATAGGTTCTTTCGACCATCTAAACCTACACTAAGATGTCCCAATAAAAACATGTGAGCCATACGTGTGATTCAAAAATTTCAATACTCACGTGTAAAAAAGAAGAAATCATTGAGAAATATATCCAAAAAAATTTATTTACATATCTAGGAAACATTTCCTGAAACATATAAGCAGTTATTTAAGCAAAATATTATATTTATATATATGTGTGTGGTAGGGCATGCTATGCACATCAGTGCATCTTTGCTTGGAGGCTAAAGGTGTTGAGTTTCCTGGAGCTGGAGATACAGGTGGTTGTGAGCTACCTGACATAGATATTGAGACTCAAACCCAGGCACTTTGGAAGAGCAGTGCATGCCCTTAATCTCTGATCCATCTCTCCAGCACCTATTTTTTGTACATTAACCAGCAGCATATTATAATTTCAACGATCCATATTTCTTAAATGAGCTGTTAGTATATTTGGCTAAGATGGGTAGGTCCAAGGCCACAGTTTTCCTAGCATTCTGAAGTGCACTCTTAACAAGCCTCAGAGTTCCCCATCTTGTGTCTGAAAAGGTGAATCAGATGCTCTCTGGCCTTATATGGCTCCAGTTTTCCAGTATCTATAAATTCAAATTCCATCCTTTTCATGCCTTGGTATCTAATCACTTTCTGGACATAGCTATCTATTTCTACTATGTACTGGGCTCCAATTTAGTGGACATTGATGATGCTCCTCCCAGACAACTTGGATGCCTTTGTTTGTCTTGGCTTAACCCCAGCCCCTGCAAGCCAAGTCCTCTAGCAGTGACCCTGTGCCTTCTTTACAGGACTTCCCTGGACGTTGTTCAGGGGAGTTGATTTCCTTGCTAGCTTCCTGAGATATGTAACAAGCTCTGGAAAATACTTGTCTGAATTCTTATCCTTTCCTTCTGTCTCTTTTACTTTATAGTTTCCTTTTGTAATCATTTCTTTAATGAGTGCCTTATAAAAGCCAATGAGCAACCCAAGTACCAACCATAACCTACCAGGCTTTATACACTCTTAATCTGGTCAGTGAATTTTGTTGTTGTTGTTGTGCTTATTGTCTGTTTCTGTTTAATTGTGATGGTGATTAAGAGAGGGTCTAGGGGTTTAGACATGCTACATAAGTTCGTCCTGTTTGTCTGCATACCCAACATTGCTTTTTAGCCTTGGTCTTAAAATAAGGGGGGGGGGTCACTAAATTTCCCAGACGGGTCTTGAATCTGTGATATTATCTTATCCTAGCCTCTGAAATGGCTAGGATGACAGGCTTGTGTCATTAGACCCAATTTGATTTGCCTCTGCAATTGATACTGTTCAGCTTAGAGCTCCTGAGACTAGGTGCTTTCTCAATTAATGTCAATTGCAGTATCATTGTCTCAAGAAAAGCCTTTTCTGAAACATGTAACTGACTCCTTATACCTTCTCCAACTTTACTTCCCAACAAGATAATTATCATGATCTGATGCAGTAGAGGCTGAGCATCCTGTCTTATCTGAGATGTTATTGCTGTAAAAAGATACCATTACCAAGTCATTTCATATCTATCCATATCTATTTATATCTATATCTGTATCTCTCTCTCTCTCTCTCTCTCTCTCTCTCTCTCTATATATATATATATATATATATATATATATATATATATATCATCTATGTCTATATCTATCCAACATTTAATTGAGCCTGGCCTACAGGTTCAGAGGTTCAGTCCATTATCATTAAGGAATGGAAGATGGAAGCATGGCAGTGTCCAGACAGGCATGGTGCTGGAGTAGCAGAGTTCTACATCTTGATCCAAAGGCAGTCATGAGGAGAATGCCACACCTACTAATATTTCCAGTTCCCATGGGCCAACTAACATATGTCCCTTAAACAAAAACATTGGGACAAGAATGGTTGCAATTGAGAGATTTTCAGGTTTTTAAATGTCTATATATTTGCAGAGATATGCTGGGGATGGAGCCAACCTCTTATATAAACCCAAAAGCCATTTTGTTTATTTTATACCTTATACCCAGAGCCTGAGTAATCCCATATTTTTTTGTGCTTGTGTTTTGGCATCGGCACATTACATTAAATCAGGTATGGAATTATTCCATGTGTGTTCAGGGAACACTCAAAAAGCTTTCATTTTCTCGGTGTATTTTAGGTTCTATATTTTCAACTCGGAAACATTAAACCTGTATTTATAGATGAGTTTTATTATTATTATTTTATTAGTGGTGCTCTTTGTTCTTCCATTAGACTATAAGCTTCAGATTGGAATTGACTTTCATTTTATATCTCTAGTCCTCAGATGTGAGAGAGCAATGACACAGATAAGTATTGTTATGAAAATAGACCAATGTCTAAAAGAAGGAACCGATACAGCAAAAATCATACCATTCAATAGTGTATGGACTATGTGTTTCGATAAGTCTGATCTCCAAAGTTGCTTAAAACCTTGGGTACCTGAGCACCCATGTGGACATGTGTTTTGTAATGAGCGGCTAGTATCATCCTTCCACACACCAAGAATGGTGTGCCCTGCATCTGTAATAAGCAAATGGCTCTACTTTTAAGGCCAGCCAGAGCGCAGAAGTAAACATTATTGCCCTGAAAGACCCTCTAGCCTTCAGGAGCAGTAATAGCTTCTCACTTCCCAAGCTTAGTTGATCCAAGTATAATTCAACAATGTTAACTCATGTCACATTGGATACACACAAATGGAAACAGTGAGATAAACAGAAAACACTTAGTACTTCCTGGCACAGATGATGCCCCTCTATTCCCAGTAGCTGTAATTATCAATGATTAATTGCTCCTGGGTATGTTACTAAATTTGGTTGCGTCAATGTAAAGGAATGAGATGTGGTAGAAAACACGACTGCAGACTCTGAGACGGCGATAAACCACACACTGCTACGTTTCTAGGACCTTGTGTCCTGCACAGTCACCACTGTAACCCCCACTGAAGAGGAGTGACCTAACCATAAAGGAGGACATGTCATTTCCCAGGAGAAAAGGAATTATCATTTCTGGAGTTCTAGAAACATTACAGCTCTGTAAATTTTACTGGTCATTTGCAATCTGCTTGAGAGTACACATACATTCTTCCAGTGCCCTAGCCAATATTACTTTTGGAATAGAGATTATTGGCAGATGTAAGAGATGACTGAAGTAGCTTAGAAATGAGCAGATTATATGAATTACTCAACCTTCTTCTTGTTGAAGTGAACCAGGGAAGGTAGCCTGCACCCTGCTTTTGAATGTCAGTTCGCCTTGTTAGTCACTGGATTCACCAAATAAATGCAATCAGATAATAAAATGATGATTGCATTAAGATAGTGAATATTAATGTGAAAACCACAAGCAATACAACAAGTACACTGATATTCTTCAGAGTTGAATATCAAGCATGTACCTGGTCTGCCAAGGTGTTGTGCTTCTGCGAATGGATTCCAGCACATACTGCCCATCAGATTCTGGATGCTCCTGTTTGCATGACAGTGCCAATTCAGTCCCTGAGATGCAATCCCAATGCCTGGGAAGAATGGTAACATGAGGTCAATTCTGTTATCTAACTACTGCTGGTATAAAACTGACTGTGAACACGATAAAGTTTGAGTGGCTTATGACAATACAAGCAATTATCATACTGTTCTGGGTGTCAGAAGACTGAAGTAGAAATACATGCCTAAAATCAAGGCATGTGCTGAGCTGTGATCCTCTTAGAGAATCTACATCCTTTTCATGTCTAACTTCTGAGGGATGTTCTTATTCCTTGGCCCAAGTGTCTTTTCATTTTCAAGGCCAACAGCAGAGATCTTCAGAGATTTTCAGATTTCTGTGTCTTGTCTCTGCTATTTCCCAATTTGTACCAGCATAGTGGGGTATTCCTGTGACAACCTGACCTCGTTTGGGGGAGGACCATAGAAGGACTTTGGAACTCTGGGACAGAAGATCCATTTGGTATTAAGAACTCTGTGAGATGTTGTGTAGGAGCACAGAAGATAATGTTTTGAGAACAGAAGATGGAGGCCTGGCTTGTGAAATTTCGGAAGGAAAATTAAAGACTCTTTTCAGGGCCATGGTTACTTTGTGAAGATTCTGTGGTTCTGGTTAGCTGGGGCTGAAGAATCAGCTGTGATTAACAAGATACCAGAACTACTAAAGCAAAACCTTCACATTACTGGGACTAATGATGCTGGTTAACTGGAGCTAAGAAATTAGTGGTGATTAAGAAGAGACCAGCATCATTGAGGTGACATCTTCTGGAAAGTGATTTTTTTTTTTTGAGAGCACAGAGGCTGTGTGAGAGATAACCAAGGTTGTACCTCATGCTACAGTGGGACTTGGTAATGTGTAAGAGTCACCCAGGTGGTACTGGTTTTGAAGGCATGAAGCAGTCATGAAGAGCAGCTGAGGCTCCGCACTGTGAGCAGCCATGGAAGGCCATTGGTGAAGGTGCAGCCTCAGGCTGGTGACAAGCATCAAGAATGGATTGGTGGGAGATGGGCCTCCCCTCATTATAAGCTCAGACTCTTAGTAAACTTTGAGGCCTTTAACAGAAAAATATGTCTCGGCCTCCATTATTTCTCTCACAGTTTTCTCCCATATAGTTCCTGCCTCCCAGTCAGGAACCCAGTTAGTGTGGCCGCAGGCGGTTACAATCCTGTCTCAAAAGAAGATTAGGAAGGGAAGGCCAATATTATTCTTAACTACATAGTGGGTTTGAAATAAGCCTGGATATGATATGCTATCTTCAAAACACACACACACACACACACACACACACACACANACACACACACACACACACACATGTACCGTGCTACCGTCTTGCCAGCAAGAACGACGCGACACATCAGGATCCTTCTGCAGTAAAGCTTTAATGCATCTCGAGAGGCAAGGCATAAGCTACAGGAAAGCGGAGACCCCGAGGTGAAAAACCCTCTCCCTTATATAGGAAATGTTCTCTGCCTATGACGTGTAGCTCCCTGGTTGGCTGCTCACTATCAGCCCAGATGACGCCACGGGACAGGCAGGGCGCAAGGGATGGAAATTTACCCGGCACATGCGCAGACCGCTTGTTTACTAGTTAGAACACCGGATGCCAGCGCCGTCTTGCCATGGAGATTGTGAGGACGGCTACACACACACACACACACACACACACACACACACACACACACACACACACACACACACACACACACAAAATGTACATCTTGTCTTAATTCATCTCACCAAACCATATTCAGTAATCTTCATTCTACTTTGCTATCTGAACTTCTCATTTTAGAACAGCAATCCATTTTAGCCACTTTTGTATTTTCTCTTTTCTCCCATCCATATCACATTTACTTCTCAAAAACAAAACAAAACAAAACAACTCACTCACAAGGGATAGACAAATGACTGAGCATCTAGCACCACTTACAGCTCTTCCAGAGGACCTGAGTTCAGATCTCAGTCCATATCCATTGGCTCACAACTGCCTCTAACTCCAACTCCAAGGGATTCAATGTCCTCTTCATGCCTCCTAGGGCTCTACCACATATATAGAATGCATACACACATGCATACATATAAAACAATTAATAAATATCTTTTAAACATAGTCACCCACACCAGTAGACATGCCAATCTGGATGGGAGAAAATGTAAAAAGCAGTTACACCTCAAAAAAGACCTGCAGGTCAGATGGCTGCTTATAGATAATGAGTCAGTGTTCTCTAGGGACAAGCCTCTTGGATCGTTTCCTAATTCTAAGCTCTAGTTCTGCATTCAGTAGGGCAACACTAATGGGTCTCAGGAGTTATATGTGTATGTATGCATATATGGATATGTAACAATAACAATTACAGAAGATGTTATGAATTTGAGAGTCAATGGTCAGGGAAAATGGAGTAGAAATGATGATATAATGTATTCATATATGAAATTCTCAAAAGTTTTAAGTTAAAAGCAAATATAAGGATGAAGGAAAGGAAAGAAAGAGGATGGCCAAAATGAAAAAACCAGGGGATGAATATAATGTTTACAGAATACTTAGAGAGGAAATGCTTCTTAAAGAGTCCTGAATGGGGGGAAATCCAGCTTTGTATCCTAGATCACTTCTCATTATAAAAATCTAGACTTTAAATTAAGCAAACAACAACAAAAGCAAGTACTACTTTTGTCTATTTGATAATCTCACCTTTATATTTAATAGTAAAATCTTTCTACTTTAGACAAACGTCCACTTCCATATTCCTTTGACCTTTATACCATAGGAAACATCACAAAAGGACCTTATATAAACTGTCTAAAGCTAACACACTGTTGTGTGACATGAAATCCCTGTGCTCAGGAAATGTGGGTCAGAGTTTCACTCATGGATATGAATAAGGAAAAACAGAGCAGACTAAAGTTTTAGTTTCTTAAAACTGACAAGAGAGTGGTGTTTTGTGACAGTGTACACAGAACCTTACCACATGACACATGTGTTCCACAGGACACTTGTATCCTAGCCCTAGTCCCTTGTAGACTAGGATTGGTCAGAGATATCAAGTAACTAACACAAAAGACATGGGTTCAAAGGAAGTCTAGAGAAGATATCAACAAATTCCAGTGAAAGAGTATATGAACATCAGAGGAGTAGAGAGGCAAGAATTTAACATGATATGTACCTTTGCCTAAGGGCTTAAATACAAGATAACCAGAATACACATTGCTAATAAGTCTTTCTCTATGGAGAAAAATGAAACATATCTCAGTGTTCCATTTCCTGGTCAGTTAATCATAGAACTTACCCTTTAACCTCTGTTGTTTCACTCCTTAGGTCTTTACAGTTTCATCCTTTAAGAGTTAAAAGAAAAATGAGGGCTGTTTATGCTTTCCAGTAAGTCACAGTGATTGATGGTACTGATGCTGCATAGATTGGTTGACATGTGCCAGTGAGAAATGGTTCATTGAAACCTCTTTCTCATAGCATGCAGTTATAACACAGACTCTTAATTTCCTCCTGCTAAGGATTCAGTCAGCTTTCAACACATTGGTAGGGTTTGCCATATCTTAGATTATAGGATAGGAGGAATGAACTGTTGAGATTTCATATATCTGAGATCATCACAGTAAAGAAAGATGGATATTGCAAACTCAAACATGATTCTCTTGCATGACAACCATTCTATTCATTTCAAGGTGTTCTTGGCTAAGTACACGTTTATTTTAAATGCTAAACTAATTCCTATCTTCTGATCAAAATTTACTAACAACCACAATCCACATGTATCATGAAATCAATCACTGACTGAGTCATTTAAAACCCGTTACAATTTTATGCCCTGTCTATAAACATACACAATAGTTAAAGATTTTGTTTTCTTAAGAGAAAAAAAAGATATGTCCCTCACAATGCTCATATATCCAAAAGCAAGATAGGTAGTTCTCATGAAAAAGGCACATGCATACACATTCTTGATACATTGATAAAGCACCTGGTCAACATCTAAAATAAAAAAGATATAGTTGCTTTTCTTCTAGCATACACAATAAGAATATATATCCAGACAACAGGAAAAGCAAAACATAGTAACTAGGAAAGGTATTGAAAAGAGAATGTAGCTAATAAAATTAAAGAGGGCAAGGTCCTGGAGAAAAGAATCTGATAATGAAAGAATTACAAAAACAGTATGAGCTACTTATAAAATGCCAATAGTTCAACATTTTTAGACTTCAAATGTAGAAGGGTTCTGAACAAAAAGCCATAAGAGAACAGAGCAAAGCGAAGGCCATGAAAACTGTTGCATACTGTTTGTGGTGTTTAAATTTCATTCTGTAGATGATGGAAATCACTGAATACTTTGTGAAATACATGTCTGGAGTCATATTAGCCCAGTAAAGAAGCAGTGAGGTCAAGCAGGACGTGGTACAATGAATTAGCATAGCAAGCTCAAGGAGTGGATCCAAGAGAAGAATCCAAAACTCATGTAACAATCCAGACTGTGGCTATGTTAGCAATGAGAAGCTGAGTGTAATATACAAAAATGGAAGTGAGGATGAACTGGATATGGAACTCAATTATTTGTGGGGGAGCTGAGAGAATTGGGGACAGTAAGGCAAAGCCAAATTCTTTGGTATGGATACATAGAAACACAGGTGCTGCCAACTACATAAAAGGCAATAGAAGGGAGAGTTTCATCAAAGACATCTACTACTCTCTGACAGAGCTGCTTTGTATGGCTAGACATATCCCATACTTATTGAATGTCTGGGACTCTGTAAAGGACTCCTATGTAGGAGGCAAGCACCCCCCTTGAAGCCTGCAATGTTTAAATGGATGGAAGTACTCAAAATGTCTGGAAAATATTTCATCATTAGAAGTGACCTAACTGTGAAAGTGTCTATTTGGAACCAGCCCCAATTCTCAAACTTCTTAAAGGCTTTTCCTCTCAAGAGGAAAGTAAAGTAGGCAATGTTCACTCCTACCACCCCCGCCCCCACTCACACACACAGGGTCAGGAATTTTGTGAGCAGCAATGCTGGGAAGAGCAAATTCATCTAAGGAAACAAGAGTAGGCAGTAATCCCTGGAAGAGTGCTCCTGAAGGCAGAACAGCACTGAAATGGGGCTTGATGGATCAGAGCTTTCCACTGGCCTCATAATATGAACTGCCCTGATTGATGACCCAGATACACACAAGGGGGAGGGAAGTGGCTAGTCAAGTGAAAGGATACAGTTTTAGTTTTCCCTTCAGGCCTATGACTTTCATTTTCTTTTTCTTTTTTCGTGTGTGTGTGTGTGTGTGTGTGTGTGTGTGTGTGTGTCTGTGTGTGTGTGTGTGTGTGTGTGTATGTAGTATGGATCTGGCTTTTATTTCTTTTATTATTATTATTTTATTAGATATTTTCTTCATTTACATTTCAAATGCTATCCTGAAAGTCCCCTATACACGCCCCCCCACCTGCTCCTCAACCCACCCACTCCTGCTTCCTGGCCCTGGCATTCCCCTGTACTTGGATATATGATCTTCGGAAGACCAAGGGCCTCTCCTCCCAATGATGGCCGACTAGGCCATCTTCTGCTACATATGCAACTAGAGACACGAGCTCTGGGGATATTGGTTAGTTCATATTGTTCTTCCTCCTATAGGGTTTCAGACCCCTTCAGCTTTCATTTCCAAGTGAAAAATATCCGAATCCCAGAGCAAGGCCACAGCTCCAATGTGAACTTCCCTAAGGTCATCTTGTAAAAGTTAATATCGAAGTCTAGGAGATGTGAGGAAACTCGCACAAGATCACAGAGTAATTAGAAGGTCACAACCGATTTACTCGTGTGATAGAAAATATATTAAAGAACTTGATCTCACACGAAAAGGCATATTCATAAATGAATAGCATGTGTTCACTTGCTCTACTCAAGGAAGCATCCAAAACGCATGGTTTCAATAAGTTCAGGTCAGTTCTACTATAAGGCAAGTTGGAGAAGTAAATTTTCTTATGATTTATTATTTTGCGTTTATTATACATGACTCCTAGACCATTCCTGAATCTGGCTTCATACTTAGAACAGGTGGAATCACTCAAAGATGCTGCAGCATCTTTGGAGCCCACAGGATTACCATTATCACCATCACGGACAGTGTTTATTTCATGCTTTATTAAGTGGCAAACATGGTGATAAAAGTTTTGATGCCCATTATTCCACATAAAGCAGACATTTTATGAGACTCATACTATTATTACCTCTATCTATAGAAAAGTAAAGGTTATGAAAAATAATTGAGTCAATGACATGCAGAACATATATGGAAATTACCTAAATCCTAGGAATTTTAAAACTTAGATAGAGCTTTGTGGTTATCTCTGCCTGGCCTTACTATACTTTTCAGCAATGGGACGTTTGTTCTATTGCTGCTCAGATAGGCTCAGGAACTAGGGTTCATAACCATCACAGACTATCTTCATTTCACACATCTGTATCTCTTTTCCTTATAATGAAGCAGAATTCTGGATCCTTTTAGTTTTTGATCATTAGTCGTGGTCATAGTCTCTTAAGACCTTGACAACAATTCAAATGTTTCGTTTTTATCTTAGAGTCATTCAACTATGGGAAAATCATCTTAACTGTCCAATACTTAGTTTCCTTCATTTATTCTTCACATATTTAAACTCTTGAATATCTTTATATCCTCAAAAATGATTTATGCTATAAACAATCAGTCTTAATTTATAAAATACAAATTATAAAGGTAAACCAACATTCTGGGTAGAAAAACGGTATGGTTTTTAAAGCGAGTCCATTTTGGAAAAAAAAAAGAGTATCAATACAAAATCTTGGCTAAATATTCTAAATATTGACCTTATCATTTGCCTAGCTAAGTCCCTCACTGTCCTAGAATCTTGGTGCTCAGCTCAACATGAGATATAATATCATGCTCACTATTTATAGTGAAAATAAATAAGACATAAGAATATCATGTATGTTTGGAAGAAACAACCTTCAGAATGATTATTTTAAATTATTGATAAAAATATTTCTGCCTGCAGTAAGATGGAATAGACAGTCTTTTCTCCTAATTAGCATAACATTTTCCTTTAAAAATTATGTATACAACTCACATTAGAAGGCACAGACATTTAGAAAAAGGATTACCAGCTATAGAATTTGAGATATAATAGACAACAAAATGGTTGGTTCTTAAGTATATCCAGGCTCAAATATTCTAGAAGAAGGGGAAAAGAAGAAGTAGTAATCCAGAAATACCAATAGGAATAGAATAAAACAAATAAATATCCCATTAAGTCCTCTCTTAGTCATCAAAAGACCAGGTAAGAGACAACCTAACCAGGCATGAAATGTTTCGGCAATAACTAACCAATCACAGACAAATGTTATAGACCATCTGAGATGAGTCTACACCTAAACCCACAAAGGTCATGTGCTGAGCAGTCTACTGATGTACAACAACCATCAACAAGCCGCCAATTGGAGAAAACAGAGTTGTTAGCATCATCACCTGTTTTCTTAGGATAATAAACTATGAATTTGTCACAAGCAAATTTTCGATAAGTAAAATAGAACTTTAGGAGCTCTCTAAGTATTTCAGAGCAGAAGGGGGACATCAGTGTCATGGTTTGAAATAAAGTTTATCCCTAAAAATTCATTCGCTGATCTCTTGTTCCAAGATGGTGAATCTAGTCTTCCCAGTATTTGAGAGGAGAGAGGGAGTGAGACTTGTGGTTTGAGACCATCTTCAACTGTATAATTATTTTAGATCACTTGTCCAAAAAGCATGGGGGAAAAAAGAAAAGTAAATTGCAAAGTTACATCAAGTTCTCTCTCTCCTTCTTCCCCTCCCCCTCCTCTCCCCTCTCCCTCCCCTCCCCCCTCTCTCTGTAGGTATATGTGTCTATGAGTAGTGTGTTACATACCTGTGCTTACTCATAAGTGGAGACGAAAGCATGACTTTGGATTCCCTCCTCCATCACTTTCACCTTGAGATAGTGGCTTTATTAATGTGAGATAAAGTAGGTACCTTAGATGGGATTATTTCAGGAAGAAAAGCATCAAACCATCAATCAGACATTGTACCTAAAGTGTGTGTACACCAAACAATAGAGCTGAAAAGTATATAAGAATTCACTTGTATAACTCAAGATTCCTACTCACTTTTTATAACAACTGATAGGAAAGGTTGGTCGAAAATTAAAAAAAATAGGAAAAATTATAATGCTAAAAATAAATCTAATAAATACAAATTAAAGATCACTCCATCCAACAGCAGAACAGTATACAGTGCTGCCAAGTGTTCATGGATCAAACTTCCTTTTAATCCTGGGACAAAATAAGCCAGAGAAAACTTAGGCATCCTTCCCTAACAATAGAGTGAAAAGAGAGTGACAGTAGCAATGAGGTCATAGAGGGAAACTTCTGATTTTGTAGAAACTAAATAGAAGGTAAATGGATGCTCAAAGCAACAAACGTATCTTCTAGGTATAAAAATACTTATCAGCAAAAATTATCAAGATATTATAATCAAATTTGTAGGGCAAATTTAAAACAAATCAGAGAATAAAACTTAAAGCATTGAATGTATAATTTAAAAAGAGTGGAGGTCAGAAACATATAATGCAGTTAGTAAAGGGGGTAAAAGACGAGAAAAGAATTACCATATTTCTACTGAACTCACAGACATAAAAAAAGACAATTAGAAAAAATCCAATAGTCTTAGACACACATGTATGACATCTGGACACATTGGAAACACTTCCTTGAAAAAAAGCTAATAATTGCTTAATATGGGATTGATAAATTGTTCAAGCCTGTAGTTACTTAGAAATTTAAATTAATGATTGAAAACTTATAAGAAACAAAAAGTCTAGGTCCCTATTATTTCAACAGAAAATTCTACAGACACTTTAGGAGATAACAGGTCTTATATAATCTCTTTAAGAAAGACAGGATAAAGACACAGTTCATGTCTGTAGTTTATATTGCACTTAAAGGGAACAGAAACCTTCTTCCACAAAAAAAGTACTGAGAAATCATGCATGCATTTGTGAGGGAAAGATGCAAGAAGCTTAAATATGAGATCTTACAGAGTAAGGATAATATATGCAAATATTCTCAGAGATGGTGGCATAAAATATTTGCATGGAAAGAATTTAACATTTGGAAGTATAGGAATCAAGGTTCAAGTATCAAAATATTACTACACATACATCACAGGGCTCAAATAAAAAGTAATGTCTATTGGTTGCCATTTTACCAACAGATTGGGAAAAGATCTATACAATCCTAAATCCAATAGGGGGCTAATATCCAATATATTAAAAGAACTCAAGAAGTTGGACTCCAGAAAACCAAATAACCCTATTAAAAAATGGGGTACAGAGCTAAACAAAGAATTCTCAACTTAGGAATACAAAATGGCTGAGAAGCACCTCAAGAAATGTTCAACATTTTTAATCATCAGGGAAATGCAAATCAAAACAATCCTGAGATTCCACCTCACACCAGTTAGAATGGCTAAGATCAAAAACTCAGGTGACAGCAGATGCTGGTGAGGATGTGGAGAAAGAGGAACACTCCTCCATTGCTGGTGAGATTGCAAGCTGGTACAAACACTCTGGAAATCAGTCTGGCGATTCCTCAGAAAATTGGACATAGTTCTACCAGAAGATCCAATGATACCATTCCTGGGCATACCCAAAAAAAGCTCCTACTTGTAGTAAGGACACATGCTCCATATGTTCATAGCCACCTTATTTATAATAGCTAGAAGCTGGAAAGAACACAGATGTCCTTCAACAGAGGAATGGATACAGAAAATGTGGTACATTTACACAATGGAGTACTACTCAGCTATTAAAAACAATGAATTCATGAAATTCTTAGACACATGGATGGATCTGGAGGATATCACCCTAAGTGAGGTAACCCAATCACAAAAGAATACACATGATATGCAGTCACTGATAATTGGATATTAGCCCATAAGCTCAGAATGCCCAAGATACAATTTGCAAACCACTTGAAACTCAAGAAGAAGGAAGACCAAAGTGTGGAAACTTTGATCCTTCTTAGAAAGGGGAACAAAATACCCATGGGAAGAGTTACAGAGACAAAGTTCAGAGCAGAGACTGAAGGAATGACCATTCAGAAACTGCCCCACCTGGGGATCCATTCCATAAACATCCACCAAACCTAGACACTATTGCAGATGCCAACAAGAGCTTGCTGACAGGAGCCTGAGATAGCTGTCTCCTGAGAGGCTCTGCCAGTGCCTAACTAATACAGAAGTGGAGGCTCACAGTCATCCATTAGATGTAGCACAGGGTCCCCAATGAAGGAGCTAGAGAAAGTACCCAAGGAGCTGAAGGGGTTTGCAGCTCCCTAGGAGGAACAACAATATGAACTAACCAGTAACTCCAGAGATCCCTGGGACTAAACCATCAATCAAAGAAAACACACAGAGGGACTCGTGGCTCTAGCGGCATATGTAGCAGAGGATGGCCTAGTAAGTAGGTCATCAACAGGAGGAGAGGCCCTTGGTCCTGTGAAGGTTTTATGTTCCAGTGTAGGGGAATGCCTGGGCCATGAAGCAGGACTGGGTGGGTTGGGAGCAGGGGGAGGGGGAGAGAAGAGGGAGTTTTCGGAGGGGAAATTAAGAAAGGGAATAACATTAGAAATGTAAATTAAGAAAATATCTAATAAAAAAAAAGGAAAAATAAAGTAATGTCTACATCAAATTCTGGATAAGATGAGGAGAACCCTGGGCATTGCTCTTCAGAACAGATAGTGGTCCAATTATTAGTGAAAAGTTTGAAGGGTCTTGAAATATAACAATCAGCTAGCATATGAAACAGCCATTAATCCAGAGAAACAAAGAATTATCATTGAAAGGAAATTCTAGTAATGTTTACAAGAACTTGATTCCTTTTAACCTACATCTGGAAAAAGTACAGATAGCCATCAAAAGGCGGAAGGCAAGTCATTGTGGGACATCAATACTAGAAAATATGACTCACGACAAAAACTCTTAAATAATGACAAATTATAAAACTCCAAATACATTTTCCTCCTTTAAAATTGCTTTAAATGGCACAGTTAGAGCAGTGGTTACCCAACGTGAAGGATGGGTGGGGACAGAAATGAAGCGGGTGTGGCTATGATCATTTCACCCTGGTGAGTGAGCTCAGTTTTGACAGGGGAGCTCTGGATTTTCACTACCAGTATCATGGTTGTGATCTTGGTCTACTGTTTTTCAAGATATGATACTTATGGGAACTGGGTAAAGGGTACAGAGGGGTCAGTATCAATTTCATTTGACAATTGTACATGGCCACTATTATTAAAAATGTAATTTAATTATATCAATGTAAGTAAAATATATCACAGTTCCTTATAACTTTGTAACCAACATGTAGTATATTCTGTGTTTTTCTTGAATAGGTAGTTTCCATGGCAATTTAGAGGATGCTTCTTACTTCTATGAAACATCCATCGCCCTGGGCACTTTGGAATTTCCAGTTTATAGATCTCTTTTGATTTTTATTTAGTTTGTTTCTCTGTCGTCTGGTTCTTCAAATGAGGAGTAGGATAAGTACAATTCTGCATAATTTCTTGAACCTGAAAACTTTATTCCCCTTCTCTCCAAAACAGATGCCAGAAATGACAGAAAAAAAAAAAAAAGGAGTCTGGAATTTGTTGAAGGAAATACAGGTGTCCCCAGAACATGATATTATGATTTTTTTGTTTTATATTAAATAATATGCTAGTGAGGACATACTAAGTAAAAGCAGTGATTTAAAAATAGAATAGATTAGGGGAGTGGAGACTGAGGACATGGCAACTGCTCTGAGTGCCTGAAAGGGCTAGATCTATGGAGAGCTATCAAGTAGTATAATCATAAATGTGCTGGAATGTGAAGCTAGACATTTAATTTCGTTTCAGAAGTGGTAAACGTCTCTATCCCGCTCTCTGCTTTATTCTACCACCAAGGACAACAGAAGAGAACCACCTATAGTGACCATCTAGATCAGTGGATCTCACCTTTCCTATGCTGTGACCCTTTAATAACAGCTCCTCACGTTGTGGTGATCCCCAGTCATAAAGCCATTTTGTTACTACTTCGTTATCGATTGTTGTATTATAATTATGAATGGTAATATAAATATCTGTGTTTTCTGATGGTCTTAGTCAAGGTCTGTGAAAGTATCCTTCAACCACACCCCCCCCAACAAACACACACAAAGGGTTGTGACCTGCAGGTTGGGAACCACTCATCTAGACTGATGGCTAATGTTTCAAAAACTGACCCTAATCTGTGATCGCAGCTTATACATGGATAAATTCACATCATTGAATATATTTTCCCTATCCTGAATCATGGACCAGTGGCCATGAAGTCCTTTTTCAAATAACCCAATTGTTTTCAGATTGAGCAACAAACTCAGAGTTAAATTAACAAAAGAGAATTCAGGTCTCCTGTCTTCCAGCACTAACCTCTTTGAGGACTCTGTCTAGGCATCAGAAGGATATTCTTAGTCTGCATTTTGTTTAACATAAACTAGAGGGAAGGAGACGTCATGTGAGCTTTTTGGAAGAGGGGTCACTCTGGGAATCAATGAAAATCCTACATGATGATTAAAATTACTCCAAAGCCTCGGGATCCGTTAGGAAAACTTTTCATCATGCAACCTTAGAAGAATTCAATAAACAGCCCCTGTTTCCAACCTGTATTTGGAGAACCAGAGAGCAAATCTATCAGGAGGGAGGAGGGAAGGGAGCTGGCAGTTGGGGCTGTTTTCCTGTGGTTTCAGTATGAAATAATCTGGTTTGAATTGTTGTAAAGTACAAAAACAAATGGCATTCAGCCGTGGATCTCAACACATAATATCAGTTTCTGAAAATCTTGTTTTGCCTTACGACTCAATGGAGCATCATGTTTGGTAACTGGATCTCATTATTGAAGTCCCCAAAAGGGAAATGTTAGGACATGGGTTATTTACAATCACAAGTTATTTTCTTTCTCTTAGACCACTCATGATTCTATCCAGATTCTAATCAACAGGCCTTGGACCTAAATCCTGCATCCTGGTCCATCACATGAAGACTTTCATCTATTAACATCTTCAACACCATAATTGACTGGAACCAAAATTGTACTTAGAGATATAAGAAGGGTTCTCTGAATGAATGTCTAACAGAAAATAATATTCATGGGATGATATGCTTTATTCAATGCTATCATAACTCTTCAAAAAAACAAATATTGGGAATTTAAAATGGATTCCAGAAAATTAGCTGGTACCACAATATTTCAAGAATATGAGAAAACTGCATATATTAAATAGCTTGGTACCACAGTCCCTACATAGGCAATTATCTCAACATACTAAGTTTGGATATTTCCTTTCATCTGCTTAGCAGCAATTCTGTTTAGACAGATCACCTTAACCTCTTTAACACATTGTTGGTTATCAAATGAAGGCAAAGGTGTCTGCTGGTGGAACACAGTGAATATACTGAGAGTGTATTAATATACAATGACTATAGAGACTTAATGGATGTTCAATAATCCAGCTCCTTGCCTGTTTTGGAACTGTCACCAAGGAAATTCTCTCTTAACCATTTGCATATGATTTCTCCCATGTGACTACTGAATTGTAGATCCTACTTAGGCAGTGCAATGTGAGATTTTTTTTTTATAGGCAGATTTGGGGTAGGGGGGTCAGAATGGTCCTTTAGATATCAAATGTAGATTTTTCCTGCTTCCAAAAAAAAATACTTTGGATATACGGTAGAAATGCATCACATGGTAGGGAGGAATGAAGTAATTGGAGCCATTCTATCTTCTTCATGCCTTAGATAATAATAAAATGTCTTGAGAAAAGACACAACAGCAATCTACAGATTGGGAAAGGCTCTTCACCTTACTTTCTAATTTTAACCTATGAATTTTATACCTTATGGATATATTAACTACTTCAAGGTACAAACAAAAGAACTGAAAAGAAAGTATACATTTATATCTATAAAATGAGAGAGAGAGAGAAGTTTTATATTTTGTAGCTCCTGTTTACTCTTCTTATTTTATTCTTTACATGTTCCAGTAAATTATGAAACTATCCCAGAAAATCATAAATCTCAGGTTAGTTTACATTTCTTGTATTTTCAATCACTTTAAAACTCCCAGTTTCTACTGCTAATGTTAATACTCTGTCAGGGATATGAAGGGCACACACACACACACACACACACACACACACACACACACACACACACACCAAGCCTCCCACCCGTACCCCTCATCACACACATTTTATGAGCCATCTTCTGCTCAGAGCACAGTAGCTTTAGGATCAACACTTGCTTCCTGTATGACATTTCAGTTCCCAATTTGAGAAATCTGACTACCCCTGGATTAAGTCTAAATATAAAGTCAAGTTTTCCACTACTTGGAGAGAAAAGTATGTCCCTTCATCGTTTAAAGAAGCCTAATTGTGTTTATTCTTGGGTTAATTTGGGGTATTCCCAGATTCTTTCTGTGGGAAGTGGAAGCAGCGGTGTCTTCCTTCTAATGACAGATGACTAATTTGGGAAGTGGCCTCAGTGATATGTGTCAGCTAATATCAAGGCTTCTTCATGAATGAATTAAGATACACTTGGAAGGAAAAGCTGACCTTGAGATCTGAAAGGATGTTATGGGTGGCATTTTTGTTGGAAAGTTAATTCTTTATATTTTCACGTCCTCACCACAACAAGCAAGAGCCAGCTTCTTCAGAAAGCAGAATATGAAGTGGTAAACAAAGAACAGTGTTGAAGTAAGCAAACATGTCTTCTGTACCCAATGCACTGCATGGAGTTGGAGCTCAACAAATACATGTTGAAAAAAGTGGAAATAAGTTAATGCCTCTTTAGGCAGAGGTTTGTGTGCGGGGATATGTGGGGTGTGTATCCACATGTGTGTGAAATCCATATGATTACACTTACATGGTTTGAAAGCAGAAAAAGCATATTTACATAGTGTAAAAGCATTCATTTTTTCTGTCAATAATGCCTTTGAAGAGTACAAAGATAAACTATGTTTTTCCATAATATGAAATTGCCCCCAAATTTATTAGGTCTTAGTATTAACACTATCCCTGCTTCCATCTCTGTCCTCAAGAATATAATCATCTCTACACCAAAGAAAAGTGAGATCTTACAAAACAAAGGCTTATTAAAACATAGGATCCTGGCCGGGCGTGGTGGTACACGCCTTTAATCCCAGAACTTGGGAGGCAGAGGCAGGCAGATTTCTGAGTTCGAGGCCAGCCTGGTCTACA
>NC_034595.1:18262286-18265745 GCF_900095145.1 Mus pahari | reverse complement strand
CTGCCCCACCCAGGGATTCATCCCATAATCAGCCGCTAAAAGCACTCTGACACCTTAAGAGAAAACCAGATTTCTTCTTCAAAGCCATTGAAGGTGAGAGGTTCTTAATGAATGTATTATAATCATAGTCCTGCCTAGCCTAGATGGCTCATTAGTTATTGGAAAATTTAATGAGAAAGTGCTTGTCAGGTATTATGAAATCTATACAATATGTCCAATGCTAGTTGTTAAATGAAAAACGTTCCTGGCATTAAGGCTTTCATTAATAAGTACCTTAATACATGCTAAAGAACGGATTTCTGCTTGTATTTGCAATAGTATTTCTGGGAAGGATTTTGTCTCATTTAAGCATGAAGTGTCTATGACAGTATGAATAAAAAAAAAAAGCCTATGGTTGTTTTGTTTTTAATCGTACAAACCTGTACAGAAGGCTCAGCTCCAAAGTTTACTGCCTTGTGACTTTAGGTAGACTAAGCAAGTTTTCTAAGCTCCATATTGGTCATCAATAAAATGTTGCTGGTAGCAGTCAGGGAAGGGCAGAATCGACTGGATCATACTGATACTGAAATGAAAATATGTGCTCCAATAATTTTAAAGTGTCCTAAACATAAGTTACAGCCCTAAAATGATAGCATCCAATTAAAATTAAATATTTTTTGGCTGCTTTAAATCAGAGCAGATGATGAAAATGGTCATTTGCCCTTATCCTGTGAAAAGAAAAAAAAATAAAGAAAAATAAAAGCAAAAAACAGGAAATATAATGTCATAAATGAACTTAAAAGAAAGTGTGAGAGAAAGTAGTTGTCTTACCAATGGCTTTTGATTGGCCAAGTTCAATGTTGACATTGCCTAGTTAAGAACTGCAGACTCTAAAAACTGAATTATATATGAGCAATTAAAAGCAGCTTAGCTGAGAGATGTGAGTAAAAGATTGTCTTCTTGGACCAAGACTTGCTGTCATCAATCATAAACAGACAGAAACCCAGAAGGAGATCATGTAGAAAATATTTATGTCGGTTACTATGCACTTGGGTTTTGTGGGATGTGTGTATTTTTCCAGCAGTTAATAGCATAGTAGCCAAAGTGCACAGGTTAGTGCTTAACTGTTTTTCTTTCTTGTTTTTTCTCTTTTTTCCTTATAGGAAATGACCTGTACTCATATTTTTGACTACTTAAACCATGGGTAAGTTTACACAAAATATCTAACATTCAACAAATTAATTGTTTCATTTAGCTAACCCTGGATTACAATTTCAGCTCAAAATTTCAAAGGAAACCATGAATTTAACTTTAATGATGACTAGAGGGGCTAGGACAGTGGCTCAGTTAGTAAAGTGCTTGCTATACAAGCACAAGTACCTCAGATGAATGCTCAAGATACAAAAAAAAAAAAAAAAAAAAAAGCTGTGTGCTAGGGCATGCACGGGAAACATGAGGATGCCCAGAGATTGCTGGCAAGCTACTCTGTCTAAACAAGTCATCTCTAGGTTCAGTGAAAAAGTCTGTTTAAAAAAATTGGGATAGGCAGTTTAAGAATGTATGTTTAAGACCTAGATGCCACAATATTTTCCAGGAGCATTCTCATGTTTTGAAGGAAGTGATAGGCACCCTGTGAGACCTTGTCTGTGAGTCCCCCCAAACAGACTTCCTGATGCCAGTATCTCTCATTTGGGAAGTGAATATATAATGAAGGATTTATTGGTTACCACACATGCCACTTTTCATCCTCTTCCAGACACTCTGCCTGGGCGTCTTCCTGTCTGGATGCAGGAGTAAGCTCTGAAACCGCTTGCCTTCTCAGAAAGGTATACAAAGAATTTTTCCCTTCAAGAGATTAGCTATGATTCCCTTCTCCATAGAGACACTACCATGTTATCTACCTCTGATGCTAGACTATAAGATAAACTAAGGAATCTATCCATCCCTTTCTATCTGTCCACAGCATCAATATCTCTTCTAATAAACTCATTTCCTTCTTGAACGCCTCCCAGAAACTTTAACACACACATACCCTTCTCACACACACTGTACTGATTAGAAAAATCTTGGGGGACCTCATAATTATTATAATTGGGAGATTCTGATGATACCCATGTTATGTAAAGTCCTACACTGAATCATCTAAAACTAATGCAAATTCCAAAAATTCTGGTGACTTCATTTTCAATCACAAATTGACATATGCACATCTCCTACGAGGTAAAATAAAATATTTAAAATGCCCATCTATAGCAATATGAGAGGCACCATTATCTTGATGTACTCTTATAAATAAAATAATTTTTATCAGCCCTATTCCTCAGAATTTTTCAGTGTTACACCTTTTCTAAGAGAGAATGAAACTTCTTTGGTCTTTTCCAGCTATCTACCTTATAGTACGGTATTGGTTGTGAAATCTCGTAAGAAATCTCATAGGTGGAAATAAGAGAATGTTTATCTATGAGAAAAGAAAAGCCCCAAATTCCAAGTGTTCAGGGTAAATCTCCAAGAGCAAACTTTCCCAACTTTTATCTTGGTCTGTCCAGTGCCCACTACACCCAAATTCACTTGGCCTTCTTTATTTATGAAACTTGCCCCTTCTGGGAGAAAGCACCCCTCTGGGTACTAGATAAAAGCGAGCCAAAGTTTCCACAACCATACAGCTACCGAGATAGCTGGTTTCGTATCCTTTAGCATGATACTAAAGGAAACCGCATCATACTCAAAGACAAACATAAATGCAATGGCCACAGGAAGTGACGGCATTGATGTTAGAGGAAGCAGGAAGGGAAATAGGTAAGGCTTCCCGATCTACGGAGATGATTCATAGGCCACATCTTGTTAGAGTGAGAAGCAGAAAAACAAAACAAAACAAAACAACAACAAAAAAAACCCTGTAAACTGAAGGGTAGGAGCCGTAATAGAACTCCATTTGGCATCTTACAAACATTTCTGGTGCTCTTTGCTAAACCCAGAGGACTTAATGAACACATGGTTCATGATTGACAGATTCTACTGGCGCATACAAGCCACTAGAGATATATTAATTTGCTACAATAGCTGGAAATAAAGGGAAAGAGTCAGCTGAGGAAGTTTACAAGGCCTTGGACAACTGTGCATCATGTTGACTTTCTCTGGCACTGGCCTGAGTCCATCTCCTTCAGTTCTCCTTGCCTTACTCTGCTCTTCCCTCTTCATGCTTGGGCCATTGTGCTAACCACTCCCTCCACTAAGCTTCCCACAGCTTGTCTTAGGATAAACTATACAAGGCTTCTGCCATTTAAAAGGTGAATTGAGAATACGGATCAAGTGATTTATAGTCTGATGCCTTGTGAAACCCTTTGGGCTAATACTCTGTTACATCAAGAGAGTTCCTTCCTCACCTCCAGCCTCTCCATCCAAAAGTGACAAAAACCTTGATATGCTTGAAGATAGAGGTAGGTTCTTTGCGTGTCTATCTGTCTGTCTGTCTGTCTTTCT
>NC_034595.1:18251723-18261661 GCF_900095145.1 Mus pahari | reverse complement strand
GGGGGGGGGGTATAGGGAACTTTTGGTTAGCATTTGTAATGTAAATAAAGAAAATAATTTTTAAAAAAAGAAAGTTTTAGAAAACTTAAAAAAAAAAAAAAAAGAAAAGAAAGGCAGGGGGAAAGAGAAAAGGTAGAAAGAGAGAGAGACCGGCCATGGCCAAGAGGAGAGAAAGGGGAAAAGAGAGAGAAAGAAGAAAGGCTAGAGAGTAAGAAGGAGAGAGAGGGAAGAGAGAGGAGAGAGAGGGAAGGAGAGGGAGAGAGAGGAGAAGAGCAAGAGAGGAGAGAGGAGAGAGTGAGGAGGGGCAAAACAGCCCCTCTTAGAGTGGACTGCTTTATCTTACTGTTGCTAGGTAACTGGGGAGGAGTCTAGCCTGAAGGTTAGAAGCTTGGGACATTGCCTATGAGACTAAAAGCCACACTTCTCCTGTGGGGGCTGTGGGAGTGGTAACTTCAACAGGAGCCAGGGTCCAGGAGACATGAGAGAACTCCTTCCATTCCCATGTAGGTGAATTACCACCACCAGGTCCCGGGCTTCAGACCTCAGCTCGACTGGAATCCAGACTGTCTGTGTATAGCCCAATGCCCCGTGTGTGTGTGTGTGTGTGTGTGTGTGTGTGTGTGTGTGTGTGTGTGTGTGTGTGTGTGTGTAAGAAGTGAGGAGAAGGAAAGAGAGATATATGAGCTAAAAGTAAAATACTTCAGGGAAATTCTTAGCTTTCTACTACTATAAAAATAGGATAATTTTTTACAATTGGGGAAGGAAAGCTCTGACACAATATTAGGAGACAAGGAAACTTCAAAGATGCTGTTGAGTTATTTTTCTGTTGACCATACCGAGCTGGACATGCAGTCTACCCTTAGAGTGGTTTGTTTCCTTAGTGAGACTCCCTTGGTGAAAACTAAATTTTTATTTGCCGATCGTTATCAAGTGGAGATTGCTTCTGGATTAGTAATGAGCGCATGTGTCCACTTCTTTTCTTTCTAGGACTTCATAGGATGCAGACCCATGCAGGCCCTGTGCGTTCTGCCTCAGTCGCTGTGAGTTCGTTTGTGCTCAGATTTTGTTGTTTTAAAGGATTTCGAATTCTATATCCTCTAAGTCCTCTGGCTCTTACAGTCTTTCTGGCTTCTCTTCCACAAGGTTCTCCAAACCTTCAGCAGGGGGATTTGACATTCCATTTAGTGCTGAGTAACCTATGTAATGCCTGGCTGTGGGTCTCTGTATTTGTTCCCATCTGCTGCAGGAGGAAGCTTCTCTGATGATGGCTGAACAAAGCTCTGCCCTATGAGTATAGCAGAATGTTATTGGCAGTCATTTGATTGCTATTTGTTTGTTTGTTTGTTTGTTTGCTTGTTTTGATTTTTAGAACAGTACTATTTGGTTTTACCTCAGGTCTTTGGACTCTCTAGTCTCAGGTTCTTGCTCACCCAATCGTGTCAAATTGGAGAGGAGGCAGGAAGAGAGGATGAGAAAGGGAAAACTGAGACACCTAAAATTGAGGGCCACTTAAGGGTATTGAAAGGCTTTTTAAAATGTATACATATTGAAAGTGATTTAGGTGAAATTGCCAAATAATGGGAAGACAGAGCCACAACTCTTATCACCACATGAAGCTTTCAGTACCAGGATTAGTTTGCATCTAATTGACTTGTTGGACAAAGGAGTTCCATAGGAACCTCCAAACAACCCACACTATTACCAAGACTGTAAGTTACTCTCTACAAACTTACAGCAAGGCCTCATTGTTGATACAATACCTATACAACTCATTGAACACAGACAAGACAAGCTTGTGCCTACATTGAATCTTTACTCTTATATTCTAGCATCTTTAATACAACAAGGTACTCTACATGCTACCAAAAGAAACTGAACACCAATACAGCCACAAACTTTATCTATAATGGTGTACTGCCAAGGTATTACTAGTGAAGTATTAGCACAAATCTTGTGGGACTAACCATCTAGTATCTTGTTTGACTAAAGGTGTAGTTCACAACATGGAACTTATACCCATGGAGTAGTTGACACTTCTACATAAAAGAAAATTCAAAAAGACTAATTGAAAACAACAGCAGCAGCAGCAACAACAACAATATAATCAAATAAGTTATTTTGCTGTACCAGGAGGGATAGTGACAGCTCAATAGATAGTTTGATTGAAAGACTAGATATTGAACTCAAGTGGACAAATGAATCAGA
Organism: Mus pahari; assembly: GCF_900095145.1. Classification (NCBI taxonomy): domain Eukaryota; kingdom Metazoa; phylum Chordata; class Mammalia; order Rodentia; family Muridae; genus Mus; species Mus pahari. The sequence continues at coordinate 18,259,456 of NC_034595.1, read as the reverse complement.
GCCTAGTAGCTAAGGATGTGGAAACATAGCCAAACACTTTCAGAAAAACAATTTAGAGACATCTGTTTATTTGGACTAATGTAGACAAAATATCACTGACTAAATACTTTGATATCACTTAATCCTAGCTGAAATTCTTAGGGGGAAAACCACTATCATAATATCTATGGATTTATTAAGCTTTGGAGGGTTGACAAAATTATGTCTCTACCTATTTATTCATAAATTATTTTGTTTTTCGGATGTTCCAACTTCAAATTCAGTTATTTGCGGTTTCTTGTTTTGTTTGTCTTTATATCAAAGCAGAAAGACTATGACAACACATTGGTATTAAGGAAGAAGAGGATCGGGAGGAGGGGGCACTGCCAGGGAGAGCATTGTTTCAGACTTAAAGCTGCATGCTCCACATGCATACTATCTACTTTTCCAGACTGAATCTGAGACAAAGACTTATTTTTAGAAGAAAGAAACAAAAACCAAGAAGAGTAAATAGATAATATGTAAAACACTTTCAGATATTAGTAGCAAGTAAATAAAAAATAACAAAATATTACTGGTCAAAACAATGAAGGAGAAAATTATAAGCAGAGAGGTGAGCGGCCCAAAATCTAAGACCAAGGAAAGAACCCAGCGTTATGGATTTTCACAAAGTCCTGACTCATATCACACTCATTGCCCCATTTGCCTTCTCCTTTTCTTCCCCTAGCTTATAAGTAAGGTTCAATACTTGGGAAAGGATTTGCCTCTGTCTCTTGCCCACTTTGTAAATCCTCATGAAAGTTCTCCGATGATGCTCATCAGATCCTCAACCCTGATTCAGTCATCACTGACCTCTAAGTAAGTCACCAATACTGACACTCTTAAAGTGGATGGAGACAAAATGGATGGACAACAGTTGAGCATAGGATTACAGTTTATTTACTTGGGGTCTGACTGTTTACAGGATTTGATTCAACTGTGTCTGGCTCTGAAGGCCAAAATATATTCATTTCCCTGGGACAGCATAGTACTTAGGTGTCAGAAGACTGAATTTTTCCCTTCATATAGGGACTATCTGGACGGTTGTATGAGGAAGACTCAAATAAGATTTAGACTTTACTCAAATCACAGTTATTATACTTATCTATTTAACATTTTAGGAAAAAATCAGTTAGGAATCGAACTCAGAGCCTTTTTTATGCCACTAAACTCTCTATCCAGATGTTGACATTCTACTTCATGAATAGGGAAATAGGACCCTTCCATCTACAATAGTAGTGATCACTCATGTTTTAGAGTCTTTCTTATAGACCAGGAGTTCTCTCAAATCCAATGCAAGTATTAATTTGACTGATGATCCCAGGAACTCTATGATACTCTCAGATGTAGTAATATGATACACATACAATGCTCATTTTGGACGAGAGAAAACAAACACAGCAAGGGGACCAGAAGCTCCCCGCCCCTTTGATTTTTATTGATTCTCTCTCAAGAATATTGAAATTAATGAATTGATAATAAAACAAAGTAAAAGGATCATAACGTTATATATTCTCTCTTTCTCTGCCTCCCTCTCTCTGTTTCCCCCTCTCTGACATTCTGTGTCTCTCTTCGTCTCTGTCTCTGTCTATCGCTCTCTCTCTCTCTCTCTCTCTCTCTCTCTCTCTCTCTCTCTCTCTCTCTCTGTGTGTGTGTGTGTGTGTGTGTGTGTATTACTTCCCTTCCTTTTTCTCCCTTAAATTCCCCTGATAAATTATCCAAGTGGAAGTGATCAGCCTTAAACACATGTACAATTTACATATAACATAGACACACCTGAACACACAAGCACACACACAGAGACAGAAGAAGAAGTTACAAATCAGAAAGGTACTTGGAAGGTCATAGCAGGTAAAAAGATTATATTAAGAGGTGAGTAGAAACAATGTAAATAAACAGAACTCATTCCTGGTACTATAAACCTAACCAACCAGCCATAACTGGAGAGGTCATCGACAATAGAGGGAACTTACTACTGTCATTTTTCTAGATCAAAACCCCTTCTTACTGAATACTAAATATGAATAGTGACAGGTAAGTTTAGCTTTCACATGCTCATAGAAGAAGAAGAAGAAGAAGAAGAAGAAGAAGAAGAAGAAGAAGAAGAAGAAGAAGAAGAAGAAGAAGAAGAAGAAGAAGAAGAACAACTTATTTTAGTAGCAGATGAAAACTTCTGCAGAGGTCCATAACTCGTCAAAGTGCAGAAAATAAGTATGTAAGAGCCCTGGTTAGTACATCTCAGCACAAATCCATAGCTTGGAAATGATGACAAAGAAGAGACAGAGTGATAATGAGTTGGAGGCCCAGGATGCTTGCAGTGAGAGGGTCTTTTAGACGTTTAGAGATAAAAGTAATGATGAATCAGTGACATTTCAATATGGTGGTCTAAACAAGACTATCACAATGGCAACTCTAGTTGACTTGCCACACAGAATGAGACAAATGTCACAAGGTTGTTTCATATATATATATATATATATATATATATATATATATATATATATATATATATGGCAGTAAGTGGTTGCTGAGGAATAGATAACCAGTTTTCTCATTTAAGATTTTATAATGAATTTAATGATGGTAAAGAGACACTCCTGGATATTTTGCTTAAACTGGAAGCTACCCTGCAGACCTCACAAACAAGTGCCCTGGGACCAGTGTCAGGCAAAGGACTCTCACTTAGACAAATGACTGGGATTGAGAAAGATTTGTTTTGACTTAAATGAGCAAGAATAGACTTGCAAACTTCCACTTTCTCCCTCTTCAATAAAATACTGACTTTCTTAACTGCCGTTCCAAGTTGGAAAAACACACATTCAAACTTAATTAAGATCATATGTTTCAGTTTTTCCTCTTTTTATAGTCTTTAAAATCTCATTCAGATGTGTTAACTTGGCAAGAGGAGGAAAATAAGATTGTGGGGAAAATTAATTTTTTAAATTATTTTTAAATAGAAGCAATTTTTAAATAACACAGCCTAAGGACAGGCAGAATTATGTGCTACTTTTAAACAGTGCGCTCTGTGTTATCATCCAGCATCAGAAGTTTCAGACTATAATCTGTGGATATCAAAAAATCTAAAGTCTCAAAATGTTCTAGGATTTAAATTTGAAATAGCTTGAGCCCTTAGAGCAAAGGTTCCCAACCTTCCTAATGCTGTGACCCTTTAATACAATTTCTTATGTTGTGCTGACCTCCAACCATAAAATTAATTCATTGCTACTTCAAATATATAGTCTTGCTACTGTTATGAATCATAATGTAAACATTTGATATAGTATATCTGATATGTAACTCCCCCACACACACACACAGGTTGAGATATAGTGTTAGACGATATTATTGCCAGAGTCATAATACTTCTGCAAAATGAACTCAAGACTTATTTGTGTATCTGTTACTCTTAATGTTCAACTGTTTCCCAGTGGTTAAAGCTTGGCTAATTTCTATAATTTTGCTCTTTGTCCTAGGGAAATGACATTTCCTAATGATCTATAAAATATATGTCAGCTACATCAGATCCAATCTGTCACTTATAACCCAGTGCACATCTTAATCTCTGAAATAACAATGCATGCTTACAATGGTAAGTGGTTTTGTTTTTCAAAAGTCCTTGCTTCAGCTGTGCATGGATAATGACTCTCATCTAATGATCTCTTCAGCCAGGTTATTTGTGTTTGTTGTACCTTACATCACTGAGTTTAACTTGAATTTTCATTTTTTTGATTTCAGATATTCTACTCTGATATTATGTGAAAATGAGAGGTTTTAATGGAAGCAGATGATTGACAGTCACAAGCGGAAGAATCCAACTGAATGTGAGAGATACTGCCATTTTTTTCCTGAAATATATCATAAAATATTCAAGTCTGGGAGAAGCTGATGGGGTTTATTCAAGCTCTGAACTATGTTATCTGTCTGAGGCATGCAAATGAACTTCAAGAACAGCTGATTAATTTCCTAGTGATAAACCTGTAAATGAAGCAAATAAAGCCCCAGAGACTTTCAGAGAATACAAAGTTATAATATCAACCCTGAAGAAGCTAAATAAGCCAATCTGACAAACATTACTTATGCAAAGTAACATGTCAGTCTCATGTCATATTCAACACTGAAGGAAAGTGGGAAATTCTCCTATAGGATTTTCAAAGTAGTATTGGCTTATTGAAAGATTTTAAACATCTTGTAATCGAGAAAGAGACATTTTACCATTCCAAACATTCCTGAAGCTGAAACTTCCCCACTCCCCCTCATGACCCCTTCCTCAATACACAGGTATGTAAACCAGTTGGCATTATTTGTTAGTAATGCATCCTACATGCTACCATAGGGAGTAGATTGTTAGAAGAAACTACCTGCCCCTCACTGATAGGAGAGGTCATGATAAGGTCACAGGTACAGCCCAAAGAACTACTGATGAATTCAGAAGACAATGCCAAATTGTATTGTTTACCCATGCCTTCTCCTCTGAGCTGATTTCTCGATTTGATCAATTACTAGGTTGTACAACGTTCTGTGCAGTTTCATCTAGTGACCCCACCTCTCAATGTCTGTGATGAAGGTCTATCGGGGTACTAAATGTCACATCTATTCAAACTCACTTCCTAGTGCCCAAGCATGCCAAGTCCTCCTCTGTATTCATAGTTGCACATAATGCCTCTTTGCCTTCATCCTACCTGCTCCTTCGTTATCTCCATTTGGTTTTTTCACTATTGTTTTACTATTACCAATCATGTCACTTCCCATGGATATATTTATAATGCATTAACCATAAACACTAGGTGGTCTCCTTATAAGCCCCCAAATTGTCTCACATATTGTTGCAGGATAGCATGTTCCACATTCTGAGGTTAGTGCATACTTCCTTCTGTATCACAAAGTAAACTTCAGCTCTTGGGATGCTTTAACAGCTGGTTCACTTCATGTGGGCTGAGAAGCCTCTGACTCGCAGAGCTTTGCACAACAGGATGGCCCGCGATTGTAAAGTCTACAATACGATCTATGACTGGAGAATATGGGGTGTCTGCCTGTTCAGAATCACTGTGGATGACATGAGCTTTCAGTCTCAGCAATCCACATATGCACAAAATAAATGTCCAACAATTTATTAGATACACAAATGCCAAATTGCTGGGACAAATGTCTTGCTTCTGTGACCATTTCAAGTTGCCCAAGAACCATCCAAAATTACTCCAGAGTGTTCATATGTGGTCAGATTAACTAGGAAACTCCCTTCCATCGACCCAATCCCCTTTCATGACCATATTGACTCACTATTGCAGTGGCCTAGGGAGTGAATGTCTCTTGTCGACCATCACCAAACTACCTTCCTTTGGAAGTGGAGAATCAAGTTAATATCCTGATCATCTCTAACACTGAGACCATGGGGGCAGATGAGGATACAGGTCTGAAATAATGCACACGTTTAGCACTGTAGGCTTTAATTCTCATCACTTCAAAAACAGAAACAATAATAATTTAAAAGTTGAAACTAGTAAAAGCATAAGGAAACATGTATGAAGGTAACTAAATTGTGAGCCAGCGTCTTGGGTACTATATTTTTTTTTCTAGAGATTCTTATTTTTTTTATTTTTTATTATTATTGTTTTCTTTATTCACATTTCAAATGCTATCCCGAAAGTTCCCTATATCCTCCCCCCACCCCTGCTCCCCTACCCACCCACTCCCACTTCTTGGCCCTGGCCTTCCCCTGTGCTGGGTCATATAAAGTTTGCAAAACCTAGGGGCCTCTCTTCCCAATGATGGCTGATTAGGCCATCTTCTGCTACATATGCAGCTATATTTTATTGATGTAAAGATAGTGATTTTATGAGTCGACTGTGAAGGAGGCACTAATCTTCAATTCTGTAAGCAGGGATTATTTTTCCCACTATCTGGATGAGGAAACAGAGACTACTAGCCCCTTAATGATAATTTTCAAGTGACATGACAGTTAAATGTCATATCTCTTTATATAAATCATGTCTCTGAAGCTTGGGGGTGCTCCTCAATGGTGGAGTCACTGTCTGACATGCAGAATGTTCTGTTTTCAATCCCTAGTGCTACAATAGAAAAGGAAAAATCACATGTCTGATTATGAAGCCTGTATTCTTCCCAAGCAGCTACAGTGTATCGAAACAGGACCAGAGTATCTTGTATTCAGAGCATTCATAAAGAAAGGTGACTTGCAAGTGCGTAATGTGAAGAACTATATCCCTTTGAATCCATGGCACTTTGGTCACCTAAATGAGGTTCTGTTCATCATAAATCCATTTGTGAAGGTCAGAGCCCATCCTATTCATCAATTTAGTTTAAAGAGGAAAGGAAAACCCTACAGCTCAGGTGTTAGGAACATGGGTTTGGAGTCAGTCAGAGTTAAAACCCAACATTGCCAGGTATATGCACAGTGCGTATATGTAATCTCATCACTCAGAAGGCTGGAACAGGAAGATTCTAATATCAAGGCCACCCTAAACTATTATATAGTTAGTTCTAGGCCAGCCTGGGTTATACAATGTAACACTGCTTAAGATATCATAATGTTAAAACAAATAAAATAATAAAACCCTAAAATGGTAATCATTTCATTTAAAATTATTCAGTAAATCAAGGAAATTATACATTAATTGGCCTGTGAACCCATGAAAGTCAACAAATTCTCTGTTTCAATCGTCACATTTGCCAAGGACCAGCTTCAACTTGGAGAGGGGTTCTGAGGAAGGAATGTCTAGGGACAGCAAAAGCAAACAACTTGAAGTCAGATCATGAGTCTGAGCTGAGAATCTATGTTCCACTTCAGACAGCTTTCCAGCCTGCTTTCTCTCTGTTCTGCTTTCTCCGGAGATCTCCAGACAGCTCCCTCTCTGTTCTGCTCCAGACAGCTCTCCAATCAGTTCTCTATGCTATTATTAAAATTCTCTGGATAACTCCTCTCCTGCAGATCATAAGCCCAGTCTTTTATTTTACATAACCATCCAGTCATTTACTGCAGTTTTACTTCTGATTATCTTTTGAATCACCATCCTATGACCCCAGCCCTTAACTCTTAGGAGACAGTGAGTACATACTTTCCTTTAACATTGCAAAAGAATTCAGAGATCTCTCGTCCTCTGTTAAGCACAGACTGTAAAATAGCTGGGTGGGACCCTGTCCTGAAATGACCATTTCTTCACACCTGGGCCTAAACTTGCTGTGTATCAGGCTGACTCTGAACTCAGGAATTTGCCTGCCTTTGTAAGCATAACCAAAAAGAATTTAGCTGGGTTGAATCTCCAGTGATCACCATTCCCTACATCTCTTTACTAATTTTCTGACAAGTTGGCTCACAACACAGATGCTTTTGTTCCATTAGATTCATGAAGCCCCTCATATGAATCATATTGCATCCTTATTTTTTGAGAAATTATATATTTTTCAACCCATGTTTTAGAGTTCTTTTTCAGTCTTAAGAGCTGTCCTTAAGTTCCCAATACTTACAATTTTGTCGAAATATTAGCCACACATTAGCATCCCAGACTCCTAGTATCTCTAATAATTATGGAGACATGAACTTTAACAGGGAGGACATTCTTTGCAGGAACATGAAAATATGTACATTATACAAACAAATCTTATGCCTATGGCAGCCGTCGACACTCACAAAGACCCACCCCTACTGGCCCTATCCTATAGGCAGGAACCCTGTCATTCTGTCCCTACCAAGGCCATGCCAG
>NC_034595.1:18195025-18251021 GCF_900095145.1 Mus pahari | reverse complement strand
TGCTGGGATTAAAGGTGTGTGCCACTACCGCCCTGCTCTTTTTCCTGATTTTGAAACCTTTTTTTTCCTTGTGGATTGCTACACCTAGCCCTGTTACGAGGGGAGAGGCCTAGTCTTATTTCAACTTGATTTGCCATATTTCATTGATGTCTCTGGGAGGTCTGCCCTTTATTGAATGGAAGAAGGAGTGAACCTGGGGGAGAGAAGTAGGGGCGGGAAGAACTGGAGGGAGAGGAGGGAAGGGAAACTGCAGTTAGGATGTAATATCTGAGAGAAGAAGTGCAGGGTGGGGAGGAAGTGCCTTTCAGTCTTTGCTCAGCCCTTCAGGGCAATGTCAAGTACTTATTAGTCCTCCCCAAAGGCCCTAGGGTGGCTGAGAAGTGTTGGATACCAAGAAGCTGTAGAGGTGACTATTATTCCAGTGGTCTCTAAATCTCCCCAACCAGTCAATTTTGAGGCAGCAGAAGTTTCTGGACCTCAAGGAGCTGAATGGAGACAGGAAACCTGCCAGCCTTGGCCTCATCTCTAGGAAAATTCTTCTCTTCCTTGCTGCCAATGCAGATGTGTGTCATATTATTCATGTGTATAGTGTCTTCCCCGCAAAGAGCCATGGGCTTTCCATGGCTGGCATGGTTAGGCAAACACTGGAAACCCAGAAATCCAGACCATAAATGAAAGAATCTGGAATAAAGTCAGAGAATCTGTTGGATTCATCAGTGCATGCTGGTTCTGGGCAAACCAAGAATGGCCTCTTTGGACTGGCAACCTGGGAAGCAGTCTCTCAATGGCTCCTTGGAAGCTGAACACCAGTCTAAGATACTGTACAAGTAGTAGAAATTGAAGTGGCTATGTTGGTTCATGCTGTCATAACAAAATTCTGGATGACTGAAAGAGTAGGCATCAATCCTCTCACAGTTCTAGAGAGGTCTAAGATACAGAATGGCTAGCTTTTGCTAAGGACTCTCTCTCTCTCTCTCTCTCTCTCTCTCTCTCTCTCTCTCTCTCTCTCTCTCTCTTTCTTTCATAATTGGCATACTGAAGTCTAACTTTAATGATCAAGCCTTCTGGAAACAGTTAAATGAGGAAGGACCACATTATGTGTAGTCCTCCCTCCGCCTAGCAGCCACATAACACTAGTGTGCAAAAAATGACCTTTTATGGTCAATTAAATCAAATCCCCAAATGAATCATTATACTAGGGACCTTTAAGAATTTAGTATGGCTTGAAGACACATCTGACAAATTAGTGACGATTTGTAATAGTTTTGCTTCTGAAGCTGTATGGTTTTTTTTGTTCTGAAGCTGTATGACTGATTTACCCACCACTCTTGCAGCATAAGAGTGTTTCGGGTTTTGACAATGGATTTACTTTTACCAGGTAATTTTATTCTTCTCCATGATTTCTGGTTACTAATGAACATCTAATTCCACCAGCCTGAAGGAAGCACTTGTTGTCAGGGATGTCTAGTGGTGAGGACTTCTCTCAGCTTGGTCTAAGAAAGCCTTTCTCACCTCTTCATTATTGTGAGGCAGAATTGCTGAGTATAGGATTTTTTGATTGGGACTCATTTCTTTCAGGAATTTGAATACTCATTCTACAATATGTACATGCATAGAAAAAGCACAGAATGCCTCATAAATGTGTGAAACTATTACTCTCAGCAAAAAATCAAATAATAAGTTTCAAAGAACTCATTTGATTGGTTCAGTAAAGTCCATAGGAAATTCTGTATGTATGAGGATTAACAATTTGTACCCTAAAATTATAATAAAATATGCAATATTTGTCCTGACTAATCTTGTCCAATGCTTACCATATTGATTCTTCCTTTTGGGAGTTTGCACATTTGTGGCCACCTGTCTAAAGTGTATGCCTTGACATATGGTTTCAGAAAGTTTAGAGCTATATAAGCTTAAATACTATCATAGTCAATTCTTAATAATCCTTCATTGAATGAAAAAATAAATTTATGAATTAATAAATACTGAGCCATATTTAATTTAGGGGTAAATTTTTACATATGCATTTTTTTATCCTTAATTATCTTTTTTCTTCTTTTGAGGCAGGGACTTTGCCATGAACTTCTAAACTTACCTTGATACAACAGTAAAAACAGACATTGCCAGGCTTCTTTATAAGCTGTTCTTCATGTCTCATTCTTTATTCCTTAATGCTTAAGAGACATTGAAAACTAAGGCTCTGCACTCATGGTGATAGGGAATTGAAAGACAGCAAGCCAAAGATGCTGGGAGCATTCCTCATCCATTTGCATCATGCGACTAACTTCTCCTGACAGGCTGTTACAAATGTGAAATGCTTCCCATATGCTCTTGGTACCCAGCTAATGGCACCATTTGGGAAGATTTTGAAATCTTTGGAAGGTATTGCTTCATTGGAGGAAACAGCTCCTGGAGGGTGGGCCTTAAGGCTTTATAGATAAGTTCTACTTTTTGTTCATTTTCTATTTCCTAAAAATGCATATAGCAAGACAGCCTCCTGCTCCTTCCCCATACCTTTCCTGCATTACCTCATCATAGTTCTGCAGACACATAGGGAAATAGTATAGGATGTCATCATAACCTTTAAGCTTTGATGGAGGAACCATATTATGAAAATATATAGTAATTTTTTTATAAAATATGAATTGCTGATCTCTTTATATGTATTTCTACAGATATTTCTTCTCTTCCTTTCTCTTCTCTTCTCTTCTCTTCTCTTCTCTTCTCTTCTCTTCTCTTCTCTTCTGTTTTTGTTGTTGTTGCTGTTGCTTTGCCTCAAAATACTTACTGGACTTGAGACACAGACAGATATTTTTGCTTAAGTCAAGATGAACAATTGATGATGAGAGTCTTTCATAGTCTTCCTTAGTTCCCTAGAGTTCCACACTTACAAGTTGTGTATGGACCAGGGTATAATATCAAGGATTTAGAATATCAATATTTTGGAGTTAGAAGCAGAATAATCACCGCAAATGCTTCTTTGTCTATGCAGACAGTTCCAACCAGCCAATGGTATATGCTGTCAAGTGATACTCTGTTAAGAAAAAAGCTATCCTCAAATGTTGAATGTTTTTACCAAATCTGACTTAATGGAAAACTACATACTGCTGATCTTCAGATGCGGCTATTTTCCACTTGATACATTAAAAGATTAGGAAGTACTTTTTAAAATTGAAAACCCCTATATTTAGTCTGCTGTTTTAGAACTCCCAGACACTAAGGATTTCTTTATCATTTAATTTCACATTGCCTCAGAATGTACAAAATGGTTTGGGGAGTTCCCATGGAAACCATGAAGAGGAGAGTATCGCAGATCTCTAACCGCTGGGTTTTGAAAGATAGGTTGTAGGAATGAAGCAGGATTCTTGATAAAGCAAATGTAAGCAAACAAATAATAAACCGATGAGAGCCAACCAGCCAACCACAGGAAGGAAGAGGGAATCTGAAAAGCGAAACTCATAGAGAAATGGAGAGAAATATTTTCAGCTGTTGGAACCATTTAAAACTTGAGCTTGTGACTTAAAAGGAAAAAAAGTGTGAGCTGGGCAGTAGTGGCACATGCCAAAAATCCCAGCACTTGGGAGGCAGAGGCAGGAGGATTTCTGAGTTTGAGGCCAGCCTGGTCTACAAAGTGAGTTCCAGGACAGCCAGGGCTATACAGAGAAACTCTGTCTTGAAAAACCAAAAAAAAAAAAAAGTGTGGAATCTCAAGAACAGGATTGAAAGGAAGAAAGCCTGAATTGGGGCCTACTTGTTTATTATTATTATTATTATTATTATTATTATTATTATTATTATTTACACTTATACAGTCCAATTTTATCTTCTGAGCCTTTTTGTCTCTCTTGTTGAGATGAAATATTACCCAGTCCCAGGCTTTTCTTGAATGCATGATATTGACATTCTCATCCACCTGTCACAAACCAAGGTCACTACAGACCTCTCCTTAGGCGCTAAAGTAGGAAGGGTGTGGTATGTTGCCTCAAGGAAGGGTATGCGATATATTAAGAATATCACTATTAATGAGCAACAAGTACAAGACACTTTCCCCCCAAAGAGGAAAACCTGTCCTAGAAATCCATGATGAAATGATATCTCTAGAGCACAGCTTTTCAAACAGTGGGTCTTGACTCCTTTTGGGAGTTGAAAGACTCTTTCACCGGGGTCACATATCAGATATCCTATATATTAGATATTTACATTATAGTTCACAATAGTAGCAAAATTATAGTTAGGCAGTAGAAACAAAAAATATGGTTGGAGGTTCTGGGGGTTCACCACAACATAAGGAACTGTAATAAAGGGTCAGGGAATTAGGAAGGAATCACTTCTCTAAAGTGTCTCTGGCAGAGCCCAAGGGTAGAACAAACTTTCTTACCTGCAAACTTCTGCAGGGGCAGAGGGAGGGCAAGACTATGTGATGCCAAGTACATAAAGATGATTCCAATTAGTTAATGGAATTTGCAGTTTGAAAAGAGATTTTCTGTAATAAGCATTTCCAGAGAGCAAATTCTTTCGTTTCTACTCACACAGAATGGCCTCAGGTCAGTTGAATATGGAAGGGACACTGAACCAAAGCTTCCAAACCCTGTGGCAATGAGTCTCCAGGGGAAAGCTCATCAAAGGGCTCACGAAGATTACCATCTGTATCTGCCAGGGAGACACTTAAGCAAAAGGAAGCAGCGTTGCCAGGCAAGAATCAGTATTGGCAAGGGAGAAAGCAATGTGCTTGTGGCCACAGTTAATATATCTTCTCCATGCTGATCTTCATTCATCTGCCCTGCCTCAGCTAAAGTGCTCTGCCAGTGAGGGCAGCCTCCACCTGGCTTCCCTAAAGTGTTAGGGCAGCTGCTAGGAATGGCAATTGGCTTTTAATCACTGTCGGCAAACACCACTGGAAAGGCTTCAGTTCTGCCTCTGAATGGGCTCCCTTACCCTGTGCAGTCTTTGTCAGGTTATTGCCTTCTATAGGCTATAGTCTTCTCACTAGTAAAAGATGGGAGTTGAGCTAACAGCAATGCTTTGGGAATACTGAGGACTCAGATTTTCTTTAAGTGGCTGCAGGTTTTGTCTAAGCATACTGTGTGTATGTCTAGACAAGTACGTGTGCAGGTACATGGGAGCTTCACTTGCATTTGTATAGTAACTTTACAAAGAACTTCACCAAGTTTCAGAAATAAGTATTTTCTGGGTTAAGTTGTATAAATGTTGGGCATATTGTAAGGTATGTGACGGGCTCAATTCTTCCTGAAAAGAACACTCACTTAGGGAAAGACAGACTAAACTATGAAGTATGTTGTGAGAGCAGCCGAAGGCTAAGCACAGTTGCATAGAAATAGATAAGGATTAGGGCAGAGACTCCTCCAGCAGTGGAGAGGTAGAGAGAGGAGGAGATGGATGGCCAGCATCCAAAAAAAACCCCCAAAACCAAAACCAAAAACAAGCAAGCAAACAAACAAGCAAAAACCAACCAAACAACAAATAAAACAACAAATAAAACCTGCCTTATTAAGCGTTATGGATTGCCTCTAATGTAGTGAAAAACTGTGAGGGCTAAAGGCAAACATAAGGCACCAGCACTAAAAATAAAATGAGAGAGAGAGAGAGAGAGAGAGAGAGAGAGAGAGAGAGAGAGAGAGAGAGAGAGAGAGAGAGAGAGAGAGAGAGAGAGAGAGAGAGAGAGAGAGAGAGAGAGAGAGAGAGAGAGAGAGAGAGAGAGACCATGAGTATTCACCCAACTAATTCAACAAAATAGATGAAAGTGATGCTGTCAACTCAGGGCTTGGACAAGTGTCTCCTGCATACTCACTCTTGCCTCACCAACACTCCCTTCTTTCCAATGCAACTCATTTGAAAGTTCATTATAAAATTGTTACTCAGATTTGTAAAATCTTGAAGAATTCAAATCGTAAGTAGCCATATAAGTATCGTCCTACTTAGAAGCAAGCATCAACAGCAGAACAGAAGATCCTTGATCCTGAGGACACACCCTGTGACAGAATCATAGCTTTTGCATTCTCAGGAAAAGGGCATAAAATTTGAAATTTATTTTATTAATTTAAGTTGCAAAATGTAATGGTCATGTGGACTGGGAAATGGCTATTTCTGAGCTCTGGACATTCCTTCCCTCTACCAAGCTTCGGGGTATACCACATCTTAGCGAAATGCCAATTTGTCAGCTAATAGTGAGAAATTCCGGGCAGTCTGAACAACTTATTCTTTCCAGTGGCTAGTTTCCCCATGAAATATCAAATTGTAGTCAGATGTTTCTTTGGAAAATCTGGCCTTAAATGAATCAAAACTCTAACAGAAAAAACTTAACCTGATGCATCCATCCATTCTTTCCTTCCTTCCCTGATATATATATATATATATATATATATATATATATATATATATATATATATATATATATATATATATATATATATACATATACATATTTCTCCACAGAATATCTGCAAGTTCATGAACAAGGGTCAGGGAATCCCATCATCCCAGGTTAGCAACATGGCTTCAGTATGTTTTTTTAGAGACTGAGGGCCAAGCTCAGTATTTTTAGAACCATGATTTCCAACAGCAGAGTATACAGTAATATGCTAATGTAAGTGTTTTATCTGTTTAATCAAGACAATGAGAACCCTACTCAGTTACAGTGTCCCCTCCTACAGCATCTCTGAAGAGGTTACAGCTATAGAGACCTGAACAAAACTGGAAGACAGGGAAGACAGAGAGGTCAGATGTTGTTGCATTGTTTGTGTGTGCTTGGATATATAAAATGGGATTTGTTACAGATATAAGGCAAACAATACAACAAGTGAGATTATATATTTCTCCTGGGACAACAGGAAACACCAGAAAAGTATGAGATAAGAGAGCTTCCTGATCATCCTTTCTGGTGGTTGTTGTAGTTTTATTGTTGTTGATAATGCTGTTGTTGTTGTTGTTTTTGTTGTTGTTGTTGTTGTTGTTGTTGTTGTTCTTCTTCTTCTTCTTCTTCTTCTTCTGCTGCTGCTGCTGCTGCTGCTGCTGCTGCTGCTGCTGTTGCTGCTTCTAGCTCTTCTGCTTCTTTTGCTTCTTCTTCTTCTTCCTCTTCCTCTTTCTCTTCCTCTTCCTCTTCCTCCCCTTCTTCCTCTCCCTCTTTTTCTTCTTTTCTTCAACAGTTCACTCATTGTATACAAAGGATTTTCATTATAACTAAAATAGTACTCAATGATTATTTGTACTATGTCTACTCATCATTGGACTTTGAATATTATCTATATCTGGTAATTTGCTTGGCCTCAAATCCTCTGTACAATTATGTGCACATGAAGCGAAAAGCAAAGATAGTCTGTGTCCCAGACCTGGAAGAACTAAGCAGACTTGAAAATGAATGCAGTAGGGTAAACAACAGAAAAACAAAAGTGTGAAAAACAATCAAATTAGAACAAAATTGACCTTTTAGTCATTAAAAATAGTCTGATACTAGTTCCTTGTTCTGGTAAATAGTATACAGTAATATAAAATGTTAGCACTAAGAACTACTAGTTAAACTAGGCAATAGTGGCATACCCCTTTAGTTCCAGCAATCAAGAAACCAGGTTTCTGCTTGGTCCTTGCTGCTGGGGCAGACCCATAGTTTGTCTGCTCCTATGAAGATTCCATATTCCAATCCATCCTAGAGGACCCACTGCATGCAGAGCAGTTGAGAAGTTGAGGACCCTCTGAACTCAGAGCAGTTGAGGATCAGCTGCACTCAGGGCAGTTGGACAACAGCTTGAATGCTCCACAGAAGACCCAACAGTCTAAAGGCCACCCAGGAGATCAACTGTAGCCAGGGCAACAGATCAGCAGCTTCTCTGCCCCTGTGAAGAGCCCCCAGTTAGAAGGCCCCACAGGCGGTCTGATACAGCCCAGCCAGAGCCACAAGCCTAACAGGAGACCTGAAGTAACCCAGAGACAAAAGAGGCAGACTCCATACAGTCACCCAGATCAACAAACACCAGGGATAACCAGATGGCAAAAGGTAAGTACAAGACCATAAGCAACAGAAGCAAAAATACATGGATATCATCAGAACCAAGTTCTCCCATCACAGCAAGCCCTGAATAAACCAACACACCTGAAAACCAGGAATCTTCCCTAAAATCATATCTCATGAAGATAATAGAATCCTTTAAGGAGGATATCAATAACTCACCGAAAGAAATACAGGAAAACACATAAAAACAGGTGAAGGAATTAAATAAAACGAACCAAGACATAAAAGTAGAAGGAGAAACAATAAAGAAAACACAGATGGAGGCAAACTTCGAAATGGAAAACCTAAGAGAGAGGTCAGGAATTACAAATGTAAGTATTACCAACAGAATGCAAGAAATAGAAGAGAGAATCTCAGGTATAGAAGATACGGTAGAAGAGATTGACACAACTATCAAAGAAAATTCAAAACACAAAAACTCCTAACCCAAAGCATCAAGGAAATTCAGGACACAATGCAAATACCAAATCTAAGAATAATCAGAATGAAGAAGAATGAATGAAGATTCCAAGCTCAAAGGACCTGGAAATGTCTTCAACAAAATCATAGAAGAAAACTTCCCCAACCCAAAGAAAGAGATAAACGTAAAGGTACAAGAAGCCTATAGAACACCAAATAAACGGAACCAGAAAAGAAAATCTTGTCACATATTTATCAAAACACTAAATACACAGAGCTGAGAAAGAATATTAAAAACTGCAAGGGAAAAAGGCCAGGTAACATAAAAGGGAAACTTATCAGAATTACACCAGACTTCTCAACAGAGACTATGAAAACCAGAAGAGCCTAGTTAGAGGTCATACATACTCTAAGAGAACACAAATGCTAGCCCAGGATACTATACCCAACAAAATTCTCAATCAACGTAGATGTAGAAAACAAAATATTCCAGGACAAAACCAAATTCAAACAGTATCTGTCTACCAACTCGTCTTACAGAGGATCCTGGAAGGAAAACTCCAACACAAGGAAGATGCCTGCACCAAAGAAAGGACAAGATAGTAAGCATCTCACGACAAAGTCAAAAGCAGAGCCACAAGCACAGAAAGCTACCTACAAAACATACCATGAACCAACTCTCATCTCTCTTTAAAATGGACTCAGCTCACCTATAAAAAGTCATAAGCTAGCAGACTGGATACGCAAACAAGATCCAGCATGTTGCTGCATAAAGAAACACACCTCAGTAACAAAGACAGGCACTACCTCAGAGTAAAAGGATGGAAAAGGTTCTTCCAAGCAAACAGTCCAAGGAAACAACCAGGAGTCGCCATCCATCCTAATATCCAATAAAACAGACTTTAAACCAAAAGTTATTAAGAGTGATGAAGAAGGGCACTTCATATTTATCAAGGGGAAAATCCTCCAAGAGAAAGTCTCAATTTTGAACATCTATGTCCCAAATGAAAGAGCACCAAAATTCATAAAAGAAGCTTTATTAAAACTCAAAATAACATTGAACCCCACACAATAATAATGGGAGATTTCACCACTCCATACTCACCAATGGACAGGTCATAAAAACAGAAACTAAGCAGAGACACAGTGAAACTCAGAGAAGTTTTGAACCAAATGTATTTAAGAGATATCTACAGAACATTTCACCCTAACAGAAAAGAATACACCTTCCTTTTATAACCTCCTGGTACTTTCTCCAAAATCTATCATATGATTGGTCACAAAACAACCCTCAACAGCTACAAGAAGATTGAAATAATTCCATGCATCCTATGAGACCACCACGGCCTAAGGCTGGTCTTCAATAACAGCAAAAACTCCAAAAAGCCCACATATACATGTGGAAATTGAACAACTCCTTACTCAATGATAACTTGGTCAAGGAAGAAATAAGGAAAGAAATTAAAAACTTCCTGGAATTTAATGAAAATGTTGACACAGCATACCCAAACCTGTGGGACACAATGAAAGCAGTGGAAGAGGAAAGTTCATAGCACTAAGTGCCCTGATAAAGAAACTGGAGAGATCTTACACTAACAAATTAACAGCACACCTGAGAGCTCTAGGGAAAAAAGAAGCAAACTCATCTAAGACGAGTAGAAAGCAGGAAACAGTCAAACTTAGGACGAAAATCAACCAAATAGAAACAAAGAAAACTATACAAAAAATCAGCAAACTCAAATGCTGGTTCTTTGAAAGAATCAACAAAATAGATAAATCCCTAGCCAAACTAACTAAAGGGTCAAGAGCCAGTTAATAAAATTAGAAATGAAAAGGGAGAGATAACAACAGAAACCAAGGAAATTCAAAAAATCATCATATCCTACTATAAAAGCCCATGACACAAAACTGGAAAATCTAGATGAAACAGATGTTTTTTTAGACAGGTACCACATATCAAAGTTAAATCAAGAGCAGGTAAACTATCTAAACAGGCCCATATCACACAAGGAAATAGAAGTCATTAAAAACCTCCCAAACCAACCAACCAACCAAACAAACAAACAAACAAACAAACAAACAAAAACCCCTCAAGGCCAGATGGATTTAGTGCAGAATTCAATCAGACCTTCAAGGAAGACCTGATACCAATTTTCCTCAAACTATTCCATAAAATAGAAACAGAAGGAATATTACCTAAATCATTCTATGAAGCCACAGTTACTCTGATACCTAAACCACTCAAGAACCCAACCAAAAAAAAAAGGGGACATCAGACCAATCTCACTTATGAATATCGATGCAAAAATATTCAATAAAATTTTTGCAGACCCAATCCAAACAATCATCCATCATGACCAAGTAGGCTTCCTCCCAGGGATGCAGATTAGTTTAATATACAAAAATCCATTAACTTAATCCACTATATAAACAAATTCAAAGGAAAAACATCACATGATCATCTTCTTAGATGCTGAAAAAGCATTTGACNAAATACAACACCCCTTCATGTTAAAAGTATTAGAGAGATCAGGAATTCAAGGCCCACACCTAAACANAATAAAAGCAATTTACTGCAAACCAACAGCCAATATCAAATTAAATGGAGACATACTTGAAGTAATCCCACTGAATTTGGAGATAAGAAAAAGATGCCAACTCTCCCCATATCAATTCAACATAATACTTGAAATGTTAGCTAGAACAATAAGACAACAAAAAGAGATCAAAGGAATACAAAATGGTGAAGAAGAAATAAATGTATCACTACTTGCAGGTGATATGATAGAATACATAAGGGACCACAAAAATTCTCAGAGAACTTCTCCATCTGATTAACAACTTCACCAAAGTGGCCGGATATAAAATTAACTCAATTAAATCAGTTTCCTTCCTTTATACAAAGGATAATCAGGCTGAGAAAGAAATTAGAGAAAAAAAAATTCCCTTCAGGATAGCCACAAATAGCATAAAATATCTTGGGGTAACTCTAACCAAACAAGTGAAAGACCTTTATGACAATAACTTCAAGTCTCTCAAGAAAGAAATTGAAGAAAATCTCAGAAAATAGAGCGATCTCCCATGTTCATGGATTGGAAGAACTAACATAGTAAAAATGGCCATCCTACTAAAGGCAATCTATAGATTCAATGCAATCCCCACCAAAATCTGAATACAATTCTTTAAAGCAATGGAAATATCAATTCTCAAATTTGTCTGGAAAGGCAAAAACCCAGAATAGCGAAGATTTTTTTAACAATAAAAGAACAGCTGGGGAAATCACCATCCCTGACCTCAAGCTTTTCTACAGAGCAATAGTAATAAAAAACAAAAACAAAAACAACCTGCATGGTATTGGTACAGAGACAGACACATTGATAAATGGAATAGAATTGAAGACTCAGAAATATAACTACACACTTATTGTCATTTTTTTTTGACAAAGGCACCAAAGATATACAGTGGAAAAAAGAAAGCTTCTTCAATAAATGCTGCTGGTCTAACTGGCTGTCTGTTTGTAGAAGAATGAAAATAGATGCATATTTGTCACCTGGTATAAAGCTCAAGTCCAAGTGGATCAAGGACCTCAACATTAAATCAGATAACACTGAATCCAATAGAAGAGAAGGTGGGAAAGAGCCTTGAACTCATTGGCACAGGGGTAAATTTCCTAAACAGAACTCCAATGGTTCATGCTCTAAGATCAAGAGTTGATAAATGGGACCTCCTAAAACTGGAAAGGTTCTGTAAGGCAAAGGGCATAGTCAATAAGACAAATCAGCAACCTAGAGATTGGGAAAAAAATCTTCACTAACCCCATATACAATAGAGGGCTAATATCCAAAACATATAAAGAACTCAAAAAGTTAATCACCAGAAAATCAAACAACCCAATCAAAAAATGGCATATAGAACTAAACAGAGAATTTACAACTAAGGAATCTCAAATCGCTGAGAAGCACCTAAAGAAAGTACCCTAGTGAGGACACCTCAGTTCCACTTGGGAGAGAGAATAAAGCAATCATAAATGGGGAGGGAGGGAGGGACTTGGGAGGGAAAATGGATGGGGTGGGAGGACAGTGAGGGCAAGAGGAAAACCTGATATGGTATTGGGTGAGGGAAAAGGACTGAATCCCTGAGGGCCTGCAGAAAGAATGTAAACAGGCAACATCAGGAAAAAGGAGGTTGGGGAGACCCCCCAGAGTGCACCAGAGACCTGAGAGGTAAGAGACTCCCAGGACTCAGGGAGGGACCTTTGATAAAATGCCAGACAGTAGGGAGAGGGAACCTGTAGAGACACCTCCAGCAGGAAAACAGGACATCAAGTGAGGGAGGGAGTTGCCATCCCACAGCCATATCTCTGACCCACAATTGTTTCTGTCTGAAGGAATTACAGGGATGGAAATGAAGAGGAGACTGAGGAAAAAAAGGTCCAGTGACAGGCCCAAATTGATATCCAGCTCAGCTCAAGGGGTAGTCCCAAGGCCTGACACTATTACTGAGGCTATGGAGTGCTCACAAAAAGGAACCTATCATGACTGCTCTCTGAAAGACCCAACAAGCAGCTGAAAGAGTCAGATGCAGATATTTACACCCAACCAATGGACAGAAGCAGCTGACCCCTGTTGTTGAATTAGGGAAGGCTGAAAGAAGCTGAGGAGAAGGGTGATTCTATAGGAGGACCAGCAGTCTTAATTAATCTGGACCCCTGAGATCNCTCAAACACTGGACCACCAAACAGACAGCATACACCAGCTGATATGAGGTCCCCAATACACATACAGTAGAGAACTTCCAGGTTTATGTTTATTCAGAGATGATGAACCTAACCCTCAAGAGAGTGGAGGCCCCAGGGAGTTTAGAGGTCAAATGGGGTGGAGGATGGGGGCATCCATGTGGTGACTGGGTGTGGTAGGGAGGAGGTGTGGGATGTGGAGCAGTTGGAGGGTGGGAGGGGAGGGGCAGAGAATGGAATATGGAGTGTAAAAAATGAATTGCAAATAAAACTAAATTTTAAAAAAAGAAAGTAATGGGGGGGGAAGAAAAGGAAAGAAAGGGACAGAGGTAGGCAGATCCTGAATTTGAAGCCAGCCTAGTCTACATGGTGAATCTGAGGATAGACAGGGGTAAATGGTAGCATCCTGTCTCAAAATCAAAGAAATAAAATAATAGATAGAAGGTAAGAAATTTAGGGAACTCCCTAATGTTTTTCTGGCTGCTCAATAAGTGTAAAGTTATTGTAAAATGAAAAAGTTTACTATAAAACAAAAGTAGAATGTTACTAATTGCATTGCCAGTTGACTGAACTAATTCCCTCTGACACTAATCTTTCTATGCATTGAGATGAGAATGCCTAGAGACTAGAACATTTTTTATTAGATATTTTCTTTATTTATATTTCAATTGTTATCCCCTTTCCTAGTTTCCTCCCTGAAAATCTCCTGTTCCTTCCCCCCTCCCCTTGCTCCCCAACCCACCCACTCCTCCTGGCCCTGTCATTCCCCTCTACTGGGGCATAGAGACTGCATAAGACCAAGGGCCTCTCCTCCCACTGATGACTGACTAGGCCATCTTCTCCTACATATGCAGCTAGAGACAGGAGACTAGAACATTTTTTAGGAGACTAGCAAAAACCAGTAGTATCCCAGATGGCCACCAGAGTAGCCTCAAAATATCTTCCATCCTCATTATTATTTAATTTTCATTTGTCATACACTTATCAACTGCCATGACAAGAAGCACAAGACCTTTGTAAAAGGAGCTTAAGAGGTCAAATTTCGAGATAATAATGACATGATTCCCCACTCCTTACTAACCTATCCCTGCCTTTCATACCTTTTACCCAATGGATGATTATCACAAAGATCAACTTCTAAAGCAATCTCCGGTAAGGACCAATGAAAGAGCTAGAGAAAGTATCCAAGGAGTTGAAGGGGTCTGAAGCCCCACAGGAGGAACATCAATATGAACTAACCAGTAACCCCAGTGCTCCTTGGAGCTAAACCACCAAAACCACATGGTGAAACTTATGGCTCTAGTTGTATATGTAGCAGAGGATGGCCTAGTCGGTCATCAATGGGAGGAGAGGCCTTTGGTCCTATGAACGTTCTATGCCCCAATATAGGGAATGCCAAGATCAGGAATAGGAGTGGGTGGGTTGGGGAGCAGGGGGAGTGGGGAGGGGAAACTAGGAAAGCGGGTAACATTTGAGTTGTAAATAAAAATATATCTAATAAAAAATTTTAAAAAATAAATAAATGAAAATAAAGTTGATCTTTGTATCTCCTCTAGTCTCTTGTCAGCAAATAATCACGAGCCTATTTCTGGTTCTTAGTGTTAGGTCTCAAAGAAACCTGGGATAAATGACTGAGATGCCTATTAACCAATCAAAGTAGATGTTGCCACCAGACTCTCAGCACCTCAACTACCTGTTCCAGAGTCATCAGTACCACACCCTGCTGGCATACCCCTGCCCCTACTGGAAACCTCTCCAGCCCCTGACTTTTACTTCTCTCCCCGTCTCCCGCTTCTCTTTCCCTAAGTGACTCAGCCATCTTTGCTACATCTTCTGTTGGTTCCCTTTGCCTCTTGGTTCTCTTAACTTCTGGCTCCTCTCTTTGCCTCCTCGTCTCTCCTCTCTTCTTTCTTTCTTGCTCCCTGCCACCTCTTCTCCCATGGCACAGTTCACTCTGCTGGCCATGTTCAGTCTGGATCCTTCCAGATATTCCTGAATGTTTTCTCCCTCATATCTACAATAAAACCTTCTCTTCACCTACACATAGGAACTGTCATGTCATTTTTTCTCTCATTCAATCAGATTTTACTTTGTTTCTTAGGTTCACAACCCTGACGAAAAGAACATTGGCTTGGAGACTCTCTCCTACTAGAGCAGTCTCTCCCCTATTACCATCCCTAAAAGTTTGTGGAGAAACAAGACTAAGCTGTCACTAAGTGAGAGTGTGCTATAAGAGAGGGGGGGGGGGTAGATCAGAGTTTCATTTTGGAAGTATGATTGACAACCCAAAGATGAACCTCTGACATGAGAAGACAGGTTTCTTCCAGCAGCACAAGATCAAGGTCCATAAACAAACGTCACCCACTGGTCAAGGCTCAGTGCAATGACTAAGTGTCCCAGCCACACACACCAGATGTGTGTATTCCCCAAACCCTGACAGACTTCCAATCCTTTAATTCCCGTGGAGAACCAAATCTGTTTTTTAAGTCTCAGAAGCTCTCTCCTCGAGCTCCTTGTTTAGCAGATTTATAAATGTTTGGGTTTTCTTTTGCATCAAATTGTTTCCACCAGTGAGCCGATGATTCAGTCTGGGTGGGAAGCCTCTTCTGTCTTAGGGCCATATTCTTGCTACTTTGTCGTGCTGCGCTTATGGCCTCAACAATCTCCTTCTATAGCCCATGCTTACCAGGGGTTTCATCTTCAGTTGCTAAAAAGTTGAGTCAACCTAAAACATATGTCTTGTTTTCTCATGTAACATGGTGTTGATGGATAACACTAGACAGATGAAGACTAAAAAATGGCGTGTATACCAGCTCGTGTGGACAGTCATGTTGGAGTGGAGACGTATGCCTTGCTTTCTCCAAATTCAAGGGTCCTAGTTTCAAGAAGTATGTAGGTTACTGCAGTACTATAGTGCAATTCAGTGACTATCAATAGAAAGATGTGTGATTAATGACCAGCAATTATAATATATTTTGAAATAAAATCTAATCAAAGAAGGTAGTGAAGAGGACAAGACTTTGTGTCCTGTTCCCTCCTAACCTTATTCTGTGAGGTCTGTCTGACTCTTCAGTCTTACCGCTGAGGTTGCCTAATAGTAAAACACCAATTCAATAGCAAAAGGACATGCAGGCAGAGAAGTCACTCAATACTAGGGTTCAGATCAGACAGAAGGAGCCTAGATGAGAAAGGAAATAGCGGTTATAGCACAAGCATAGCTTCACTGGCTCAGTTTCTCTTTATCTTGGTAGCACTTGTGTTGAGTGAGAGGAAGAGAATACTAAGCTCTGATCAGGCTGGACCTAAGCTATATATACCGTCAATGGATTGTTTTTCATCTATGAACTAAATGCTATCACTTTAATTTTGTGAGTCCCATTTGCAATTTAATATTCAAAGTCGCATGGAAATAGATATATTAATATGTGAAGTCTAATACCTTCTGTCACATTGGCAAGTGTATTATGTTATGCTGAAGAAAACTGAGAAACAAGATTTTTTAAAAAAGAACAGAAAGGAAAACCTAGGCCATTGCCTTAAGTAGGTCAAAAGAAGGATACTAGTGTGTTCAGCCATCCATGCTGCACTGCCACAGCAGTCACTTGAGAAATTTTAAATTATTATCAGCATGGAATATAGAGGACACTTGAAGCATCTGCATCACAAATCTTACTTCTAGCTTTTACCTCAATCTTCTCACTATCTTACAATATTCTACTCTGTCACCAATAAGTCCCAGAGTTCTTTTCTTTTGTGCACTTTTCTTTCTGTATTTATTGTTCTTTGCCATGGTGTTAGGGTAAGGCTAATATTAACCATCTTTTGTGCTTGTACATAATTCAGCAGTCTCATTTGTGAATGCAATCCATGTATTAATAAATTTGACTCTTGCCGGTCTCATTTTCAGGAGACCTCTCAATGAACCTGAACGATGTAAAGACAAACAAACAAGCAAACACCATGCCTTTTGTGTTCTCTGGTGGGTGGTTGTTTTGTATTTAACAAATGCTGTGTTCCAAAGTGACTCTGCTAAGCAGCACTATATATATAACTTCCTTTTTAGTTTTCTCTGAGACATTTTGAAGTAACATATCTCTTATCACAGACAAGGGACTTGAACACAGAAACATTAAATGGCCACCAAACATTATAAAGTAGTTAAGGAACAAAGCTGGATTCATACCTAAATACCAACCTAGAATTTTCATCCTCATTCCACTGCATTTTACTTTAAAGACCACACCTGTTTTCACACATGTCTGTTGTACAAGGCATGATAGGCTTAAACTGTCACTGGCATCTGCAGATCAGAACCTCACACGTCCCTCTAGTCTTTTCTCTGTGTATTCTCAACATCAGCCTCACAGCAAGTCATTTGTACTGTACTGTGGCTTGTTCCATCTGTCCTTCTACTCTGTCCTCTGCTTTGCATCCAGAAACTAGTAGCTTTCCTCATAATTTTGTACTGCTGTTCTATTTATTTATTTTGTTTTACTGTGAGCTCTTCAAGGACAAGAATTTGGTTTATTTTTTCTCACTGAAAAAAAACAATGCCTATTGCTTAATGCTGTTTGACACTTGACTTACTTTCAATTATTTTTTCCATTTCTAGATATCTCTGTGGGTGAAAATGAACCAAACACTTACATCTAGATTATAGGTTCACTGAGAACTTTGATTTTAACAAACATCAATTCATTTTTGTACCTATAAATGTAACCAGTATCCAAATTGAACTAACCAAAAATTGAATTATTCATTGTTCAGGGTTTCTTTTTGGGGGTGGGGGAGGAGAAGATGTGATAAAGAGAACACTAGACACTAAAGTAATTTCTCCAAATTTTAGAGCCTTCAGAGTTCAAGGTTAGTGTCTTGTGCGAATTCTGAATGATGCTGAATAATCCCGTAAGAGAAATTTGAAGGGCAAGAGAGCACACAAGAAGATGGCAAGAGAAAACTGGACTGACTGTATTAACAAACCCACCCTCCTAAAGCAAACTCAAGCCCACTCGCAGATTCTTATGGCCAGTCACACTGAGATTCCTACTGAAAGTTAACACAAACTTTCTGTCTTCACAATCCAATTAGAAACCTCACTTGGCATAGCTTTTTTTATCTGTGGATGGAAAGAATAGCCTTTGTAAGAATCTCTGACCCATACTTCTTCCTTATATTCATATCATATTAATCTACACTGATTTTCTGAGTCCAAGAAATATCTAGCACAAGAATCTGAAGTTTGCTGGGGGCAGAAGACATAATTTTATAAGTATTAGACTCTGGTATTGTCCAAACCTGCTTGCTATGTATACCAACATAATTTTATTACAAAATGTTATATGCACATCTAATTATATTAATTTATAGAATTTTAAAAATGATTTATCTATTTTATTTTATGTGTAAGAGTGTTTTGTCTGCATGAGTGCACCATATATACAACAGAATAGCCACTGGAATTGGAGTTATAGACTACTGTAAGTGATTGTATTGGTGCTAGAAACCAAACCCCGATCTTCTGCAAGAGCATCAAATACTCTAAACAGCTTCACCATTTCTCCCACATTGATCCATTCTTTAATAAGCCTGCCTGTTGATGCTACGTCTCTCCACTCAGATGTATTGAATATCAAATCTTCAACATATAAAGTTTGCAGAACACATTACACTGCAGCATCTATTTTCTGCCAGAACCCATTCTCAACTCTCTTCACAGTTTTCATTTGGGAACCAGTTCATGGGAACTCCATCTTATCAGGTGCCCAAATCATTTTGTGTTTAATGTCTTCTTTCAACTTTCCAGCCAACCTTGCTGGGTTTCCCTGCAACATCTCACGTTATGCAGTGCCCCTAATAAAATCTCGTCAGTACCACCCTTCCTCGATTTCTATTCAGTGTCTTATGTGTAACTCCTGCTTTTCTGTTTGCCTCATTTTAGCCTAGAGCATCCTAAATTAGAGAAGCCCAATCCCTTCAATTTCCGCTCAAGAAATAAGTGTTGTATCTTCTCTTCTGATCAGAGAAAACTCCAAAGTTCAGGGCAGACTATAAAGTCCAGTGTGCATCCCTCTCAAGACACTGCCACACCAGGGCCCTCTCACCGCTAGTCTTTTACCTTAACTTTGATTTTTGCCTAAGGTATTTTTTCTCCTGAATACCATGTGTTTTCCTTCCTCACTTCCCTCTTTGTTCAGATGTCATCTACTTGAGAAGGCTTTCTCTAAACATTCTTTAAATACCATATTCTATCTGAATCACCATTTGCTCTATCAAATAAATTACTCTATCTTTGTCTTAAAAAAAAAAAAAAAGAACTTTTTCCTAAGTCTCCAGTCCCTATGAGTATTCAAGTATTAATTAAAAACTAATAACTCTGTGACAAACACTTGATGAATATGTATATTATACATAAATAAATCCTACCTAATCACTGATGGTTCTCCCTGTCCTAAGTTTTTTTTTTCTCCAAATCTTCTATGCATAAAGTTTTTCCAGAATCTCACCATCACTGTGGCTCTCTTCCTCACCCAACAGCCTCCTTACCACATTACTACTACTAACCCAAATCCACAACCATACTATATGCTGTAGCCACAACAAAAGAACCATGAAGTGTGAACACAGAGCTCTGTCTGTCTGTACCGCCCTACTAGAAACCTTCCTCTGCACATCACACTTTTCTGACATGGAGGTAGCAGTTCTTTTTCTCTTCTTCCTTAGAAGCAACAAGAACTGGTCTCTCATTGTCATTTTGATATTTCCCAATATGAAAATTACCTTGCATGAAAGGGATGCTACCATATTATTTTATTGTGATCTTTCTGATCTAGAACGTTTTCATTATGAGACTCTGGTGGCAATGGAAGTAGAAAACACTCTTCCACAGCCACAGTTATTTCCAAACCTGGCAATGGCTAAGTCTGTCTGCTCCTTTTACCAATGCTATTTCCATGATAAAGTGTTGCACGAATCTCATCCAAGCTAGAAACTCACAACTTTACCCATTTCAAACCCTTAGGAATCGTGTTATTTTTTTAAATGGATATTTCTATTCTTTTAAGTGAAAAGAAAATAAAGGAATAGAGGAAAAAAGATAGACAGAAAGAAGAAAGAGCAAAAGTAACAAAAATTCAAGCTTGCACGTGCATCCTTCAGTTGTTGAAAAGCCCAGCGAACAAGTCATTACACATATTAAAGGTCACATTCAGGTAACCTCTGTTCTATACAAGAAATCCATCTATAGTCATGCTTTTATTTAAAAGAACTAAAAGAATAAGCATCAGAAAATTTTAAGTTGACCAAGGCCCATGAACAGAAGTCAGGCACAACGCAAATGATATTAGCTGGCTTGGGTCAGATTGGGCCTTGAGAAGTGATTATTCTAAACTCCTGAAATGGATTCTCCTTGTCTCCTGGCCTCACGCCTCCCCTCGAAGTCTTTGATCTGGGATCACCCGTAATTTGGCACACCGAAGACAGCACATCAGATCATACACAGACGAGGAAGTGCACGTGAGTGCTAGACACGTGGTGGTGATAGAGATGGTGAGGTCATCAGAGTTTCTAGGGAGAGAAAATGGCTTTCCCTGGTGAGAACTGGGATGGCCTCTGGTGTCCCCATCAATCAAAGAGATGCAGCAGCAGAGGAAGATGTCAAGAAGACAGAGAGTATTCAAAAAGATGCAGCTTCTACTCTAAAAATTCTATGCCATCTCATTAATCATCACCCATCTCTATTACATGTTTACCTTTCTGCATACCACATCCTTTCAGGAGGTCGGGAGTCCACTGAGATAAATCAATGTTATCCTGGGGAATGGCTCTTAGACCTGCTCCTTCACGAGTTTCTCCAGCCTTGGGTTTATGCACATTAGTCTTGAGACTTGTGCTTACAGCTGGGACATCCTAAAACATAGGTCTAAAACTCTCTCCCAGCTGACACTTCCAAACCTTGCCTCCAAGAAGTTGGTGATGTGTTGAAATGTCTCTGTGTGGTGTCTGTTTACAATTTGTTCTTAGAAATGCATGAAAATTGCTCTGTTACACTGAAGATGCAAGAAGCAGGCCTGATCCACAAGAATTGTCCTCTGACCATGGTTTTAAGTTTTCCAATGTGGAGTTGCCTTGCGTTTGATAAAATTTCTGTAAGACCAAGATCCCAAAAGACCATGATTTCTTAAAGTCATTCCACTTCTGTGACATATTTTCCATAATTTCAGTATTTGGGAATTAAAGTCAAACCATTTCAATAAGGGTATGTATTGGTTTGGGAATAAAAGCTAATTAACTGTGTATTTTAGATACTTGACAAATGTTTGCCTTGTTTCCCTTATCCTATGGAGAGTTAAATATTCTAAACCACATGTAAGTCTAATGGTCTAAAGTTATCCATTCTTCTTAGAGTAATTATCCTTTCAAATTAAAATAATTTAATCCATGTTCTGATATTGACTACATATGATGCTTATCCTGTCACTTTTGTATTTCTGAGAACTCAGGAGGATTAAAGACCACCACAGCTCCAAGTCTTATACCAATTCACCCCTCACATCCCTCCCCCGCCCAGTATATGGTTCTCCGTCTAACAACTGTGTTTTAATTGGAGTTCTCATCTCTATCAATGCCAATGCTCCTGGATCCTTTTGTCTAACTATTTTTCTACCAATCTACTCTACTATCCCTGTTTTCTCTTCACCTCTCAAGGAAATAGCCCACCTAATAGTGTTTCCTTAAGTATTACTGGATTGAGATGTGCATTTACTATATCATTCAACCTATAATATTTCATTAAGGTTTGAGCATTAATAAGGAGAAAAATATGTGAAAAGAATTCATGGAGCCTATTCCAAACCTCTTCATGTTTGGGAATATAACATTAAACCATTTTTATAAAGTTATAAAATTATATAGTTATATAAGGATGAAAACTAATTGAATTAACTGTGGATCTTAAATATCAGAACATGTTCTCTTTCAAGATATATTGTGATAAATTCCCTTATCAGTTAGCTTCATTCACTCATTCCTTTCTCTTTTTTCTTTTTCCTTTTCTTCTTTCTTTCCTCCCTTTCTTTCTCTTTCATTCTTTGTTTCTTTTTTTCTTTAACATTTTTTCTCAAGTAACCTTTTTATGAAACAGTGACCTCAGTTTTCACTTCTTTAACTCCACAGAGGAAAGACAAACACAGAATCTATTAACATGATCATCATCCCTTAGAAAAACATTATGCTTTATTTGTTTAAGAGTCTTACATTCTACTCTAAAAACAAGCCCTTCACTTTGGTTCTAAATTATCTTCGAAACATAAGCCAGACCTTTCTTCCCCACTTCACCCTGCCCCACACTGTCTGCCTAGCTCCTGTCTCTTCACTCCTTTCCATACCTCTCTCCACCTTTCTTTCAAACATGTCAGCTTCTTGTCTTAGCTTCCCAGATGTTGGGACATCACAAATACTATGACCAGTGCATCGAAGTAAAAGAAAAAATTTACATCTACAAGGACAACAAAGGTGTGACCAAATTGTTCTAAGAGCTACCCGATTTCATGCCCTCCTCAAGACATTGTCTAATGAAAGGCGTGTTATCAGTATGCACAAGCCACATTCACCTTCTTTCTTTATTCTTCCCTCTCTCCTTCTTCTGTCCCTCCTTCTTTCCCTCCCTCCCTCCCTTCCTTCCTTGCTTCCTCTTCCCAACTCCTTCCACTTCCTTCCCTCCATTTCTCTATATCACACTAGGACCAAACCCTGGGACTCTTGTGTGTTAAACACACAGACTATAAGCTACACCTCTTTACATACAATTTTAAGAAAGGCCCTAGGAAAGAATAAGGTGTGAGAAACACATCCATTATCAGCATGAACTGGGCTTTATGATTTACAAAGCTAACTATCTGAATTCTGAGGTTAGATGAGTTTACAATAAGACTGAGGCAGACTACAATCTAAGGAGATAAAAAACTCTTTTGGCATCCACAGTAAGTACAATTGTCAGAAAAGAACAGCCCACAGAGTCCTGGGTACTAAGAAAAGCAATGCTGTATTTTATACAGCAACTAATGTATCTGAAAACCCCCTTTGGAGACTAAACTGTGTTTAAACCTCTTAAGTATTGATGCTTGGAAACTCAGGAATACCTCCCAAAATAAACAACCACCCCACTAGAATGGATGCCCTATCTCCCCAAATTGCAAGAAAGATTTTCTGCCATACTAAATAACAGTTATCAAGCAACCTCAAGCTGAAAAGATATGACAAAATATCTTATTTAAGTGTCTATTGAAAGGCACACTATCAGAAATGAGGAAAGAGAAGCAACCCCAAACTTCAGGTAATAGTTGAAGTTTGGCTTACTTGTATTGTGAAAAACATATACAAAATTGTAAATTTGCATGAGAGAAATATATAAAAACTATTCTCTTTACCAATTCAATTTATATGGTTTAAACCAAATATGTTGACCATTAACATAGAAAAGAAGGAAGAATATTAGTTTGTAAAAAAATATTTAAATCTAAATTAGTCATTCCTTTGGACAAATTATTTTCTCCTTAAACAGCAGCTTGCAAAAGGGTTAAATAGAGGCACCTCTAACAGTAAAGGGTACATTTAAGTTGCTTCATATTTCATAAGCATTTGGTAAATATCAGTTGCTATTATGCAGAATAAAATTCAGAAAATTCTGAGAATTTTGAAGGAAGATATTAAAATAATTACATCATTACATATCCAAGGCTAGCTGTAATTCAAAGCTTAATATTTTTCAACAGGGTTAATGTGTTGTAATGGTTTGCATATGCTCAGCCCAGGGAGTGGCACCATTAGAGGGTGTGGCCCTATTGGGGTAGGTGTGATCTTATTGGAGAAGGTGTTTTACTGTGAGTATGGGCTTGAAGACCATCATCCTAGCTGCATGGAAGTCAGTATTCTGCTATCAGCCTACAGATGAAGATGTAGAACTCTAAGTTCTGCCTGCACCATGCCTGCCTGGTGCTGCCATACTACCGGCTTGATGATAATGGACTGACCCTCTGAACCTGTAAGCCATCCCCAGTTAAATGTTGTTTTTACAAGAGTTGCCTTGGTCATGGTGTCTGTTTGTGAACATGATGTCCCTAACTAAGACATGAAGTATTTCTCTATTCTAGAGACATCAATTAATTTAGTAGCTAATAGATTTTCTGCTTATGTGTTGTTGCTGCTATTTGTTGGCTTACTGTTGAGACAGATATCACTATATAGTGAAGGCTATACTTAAACCAATTGTCCTCCTGCCTCAGAATCTCAAGTTCTTGGATTATAGACATGACCACACTGACTGTAAAACACTGACTCTTTCTCCACCAATAACCATCACTTGTAATGGCAGTATAGAGAAGAAACTCTGGAATGTGCTGTATAGTTTTATGCCAACTGACAGAAGTTGCAGTCATCTGAGAGGAAAGAACTTCAAGTGAGAAAATGACTCTGTAAGATGGGCTAGGCAAGTAAGCCTGTAGGGTATTTTTTTTTAATTGATTGATTTGGGAGTATCCAGCACATGATGGGTTGGGGCATCCTTGGGATGGTTGTGCTGGATTTGATAAGGAAGCAGTCTGAGCACACCAGAGGGAATAAGCCAGTAAGCAGCATCCTCTGTGAGCTCAGCATCACCTCCTGCCTCCAGATTCTTGCTCTTCTTGAATTTCTGACTTCCTCCAATGATTAGCCGTGCTGTGGGGGTGTAAGCCAAACAAATCCTTTCCCTCTCAATTTGTTTTTAGTTTTCACCACAGCAATAAGAAACATAGCTCAGACAGATACAAATAACTTACTCAAATGATCTTTTGAAGAGCAATGTTGAAGCCTACTACTGTCGAAACTTCCTGAAACATTGTATGTGAGTGTGTGTGTGTGTGTGTGTGTGTGTGTGTGTGTGTGTGTAAGTGGAGTTGGCCTATAACAGGAGGTCAATTATTTTCTCACATACCATAGACTATCAAATGAAAAACCTAATGCCAGAAATAGGTCATCTTTTTTTCACTTGTTGATCAGTGAGGTCCCATAGACAATTCCAAAAGTCACAGACAATATTTCTCTTGCTCTGTAGAAATTTACAGTAAGACCCTATTACTGAAGATAGCACATATTGATACTATGCATTCTTGTTATTGTTTTTTTTTTTGGTAAGTTTAAAATATTTAGGTTTCTTTCACATGAGCATCAACTATCTAAGAGAAAGTAAACCTCACATGTCTCACGATCATTCTTTCAGCTGTTGACATTTTACCTTAGTCTTTATGTTCATCATGACATCATTCAACATTACTAATTATAATTACATCCCCAAGAAAGTCTCATGAGTTTATAAAAAATATTCCTAGAACCCAGCTAAATGTTATTCACCCATTTACTAACAATTTTCCCCTGAAGACTGTGCTACACATCAAATTTATAGTTTAGTCAATAGAAGGACTGTACATTGGGCAACAACCAACCAATTAACAAATGCATGTTGTGTCATTTATATCATTTATACTTAATGGATATTTATTTTCAGTGAATTAGGAGTCATCAAGAATTTAACATCCAAACAAAGCCTCCTGTTATTGTTTGCATTCTTCAAATAATTTCCTAAACATTCACCACTAACACTTTAAATCTGTGTCATGTGTCTATATTGAGAACTATGTTCTTTATAAAATATTTATTTTTTAAGATGTATTTATTTGTTTATTTTATGTATGAGTGCTCTCTCTGCATGTACACTTGTGTGCCAGAAGAGGGCATCAGGTCTTATTATAGATGGTTGTGAGCCACCACATGATTGCTGGGAATTGAACTCAGGACCTCTGGAAGAGTAGCCAGTGCTCTTAACCACTGAGCCATCTCTTCATCCCCCTCCTTTTTATTTTTTTTTATGTGTATTGTATTTTGGTAGTATGTATGTCTGTGTGCGGGTGTTGGATCTTGTGGAACTGGTGTTATAGACAGTTGTGAGCTCAATATGCTAGAAATTGAACCAGGATTCCCTGGAAGAGCAACCAGTGCTCTTAATCTGAGACATTTCTCTAGCCCCAGAGCTATTTCCTATCTACCATCTTTCCATCTATCTATCCATCCATGTTACACACACACGCATACACACACTCACATGCACACACATGCACTCATGCACACACATACACACATCTGAGAGAGAGAGAGAGAGAGAGAGAGAGAGAGAGAGAGAGAGAGAGAGAGAGAATGTATGCTTGCTTTCCCCTTTTCCTCTTCTGCTGTCAAGCTCTCAAGTCTTCTAGTGATAACCTCACTGTTTCTAACAGCCTGTACTCCTTTTCTTAGGCACTTATATTTAGTCTGTTAAAGATACAAATATAGCGAATTATCAAACTTGCTAAATGATATAGCTTTAATCCAATTTTATGAGGTAAAGGAAAGCAACCAGAGGGATCATTTATATATGTGTCTGTCTGTATGTATGAATGTATATATGCATGTGATTGTGTTTGTGTCAGCATGCAAATATCAATGTTGCTATTTTTGCTTATTTGTTTTGTCTTTACATATGAAAAATATGTAAGAGCAGACGTTAAACCTGGGGAGACAGGTCTACGCTATCTGTAGCAATCAATGCTGATAAGAGTGTCATCGGAGCAGAAGCTTTGCTACAGCTTTATCTTAAACAGTGCCTATAAACATGAAGATAAGCAGAAATGCTGTTTACATTCCTGTTGGCTGCAGATTTACCAGCCCACATGGTATAAACCAGAATCACATAGAAATCTGCTGGGAGAGAGTCTACGTAGCTTTCTGTGGGACGCACAGCTCTTCCAGGTGATGGAGTTTGACAACTCCTGATTGTCAAGATACAGTAGCCCCCTTAAATAGTCAAAGGAAACTCAATAGCACTTTCTTATTGAAAAAGTCTTCTGTAATATACGACAGCTTTCTCTAAAACTGCCCCTTTGCTGTTGAAAACTTAATTAAACTTCATGAGAAAAAGCCTCCCTAGGTCAACCCATGCAAGCTGATGAGTTAAATAGAAAATTCTGAACCAAACTGTATTTTCTTTTCAATCAAAACTCTGGACTATTATGGTGGAAGTGTATGTGTGTGTATGTGTGTGTGTGTGTGTGTGTGTGTGTGTGTGTGTGTGTGTGTGTGTGTGAGAGAGACAGAGACAGAGACAGAGACAGAGACAGAGAGACAGAGAGACAGAGAGTCAGAGACAGAGATCGAGAATATATGTGTATGCTTGCTTCCCCCTTTTCCTCTCCTGCTCTCAAGTCTTCTAGTGATCTTCTCATTGTTTCTAACAGCTGGTATTCCTTTTTTTAATTACTTATATTTAGTCTGTTAAAGATAATCAAAAAATATATAGCAAATAACCAAGTTTGCTAAATAATACAGCTTTAATGCCATTTTATGATGTCCAGGAAAGCAGCCAAAGGGATCATACCTTCATTCCTTTAAAATCTGTCCATAGATATTCACTAAAATTCTTTGTGCAAAAACCTTGGCATGATTCATGGGCTATAGCTTGTCACAGACAAGCATGGAGGTTTAGGGCCTGTTGCTTTTAAAATGTCTGTTTCTGTTTTCAGGAACCTTTTTAATGTCTGCATCCATGGTTAAATTATGAGTGGCAAACAAAAGAAACATTTAACCTCAGAAGATTTCTGTAATTACCAACCACGGTGCTCATTGATGTGTAATCTCTCTGTCTCTGAAAGCATCAGCACTCATAACCTTCTGTTTTGATCTTGCCTTCAAAGTAGGTAAGCATGGGGTTTTAATTCTCATCTTAGAACACAGTGTAAAAAGGATCATAAACTGACAATAATTCTAAATCTTTCAAAATATTATCTCAGGAGTTCTTTCCATGTAAGTTAAAGGCCTTGCCCAAAACCTTTGTCAAAACATGTCAGGATAAGAGTTACTACAGCTAGGGAGATGGGAGAAGTGCTTGCCTTGCATATATGGGATCTGAGTTCAGATCCCTAGTGTCCAGTGAAAGTTGTCTGGGAATAGTTGCTAGCCTGTGATCCAAGCATTTTGAAAGAGGAAGTAAAGGATTCCCAGGAAAAGCTGTTTAGCTGGACTGCCCCAGAATGGTGAGCTCCAGGTTCCTCAAGAGATTCTGCTTCAGGGAGTAATGTAGAGAAAGAATGAAAACTATCTCCCACGTCAGCGTCTGGTTTCCATATCACACATCCAAACACATGCACATGCATCTGTGTTCATATATACAAACAGAGAA
The DNA here is from genome assembly GCF_900095145.1 of Mus pahari. Taxonomy (NCBI): domain Eukaryota; kingdom Metazoa; phylum Chordata; class Mammalia; order Rodentia; family Muridae; genus Mus; species Mus pahari. The sequence continues at coordinate 18,222,623 of NC_034595.1, read as the reverse complement.
AGGTGGGGGAGGGAGGAAGAGAGAGAAAGAGAGAGAGGCAACCACTTGTATATACAGAGGCAAACATTTTAAAAAGTAATGCGTATTTTGATGCTTGAGATTCCATATTAGAATAGACACTGACCAAGGATGCAGAAAATCTGGAGTCTAGTCTAAAATATTCAGAGAACGTATCAACAGGCATCTCTGGATTCCGGTTCTGTCTTTCATCATGCATAGAATGTAGATGATTGTATCAATTTCAGAACATAAAAAAGCAATTCATTATGAAACAAGATTGAGCTCATAATTATCCTGAGATGGAGAGTGGTGACATTCTGGCGATGTAACAGTTGACTAGAGAAGAGAGAGACACTGCCATTACTTACGTAGTCATTAGTAAGGTGTCCATATGCTGGTAAATAATTCTTCACTCATGAGAGTAAAGAACAAACCACACACACACACACACACGCACACACACACACACACACACAAACCACATATACACACATGGGCGCACAAGTAAAGAAGTCAAGAGAAAGTGATGCAGGGGTTGTTTGAATAGTGAATATGACCAAAACATCTAACATACATGAAAATGTCATCATGAGAACCATTATTACACATAGTTATTATGTACTAACAAAGAGAGTGCTACGTACCATGAAGGAGTTGACAGAGGTATCCAAAGCCTTCTGAGACAAGGAAGGAAAACATTAGAGGAAAATGAAGAAGAGCAAAAAGAATGTTCTAAGACACTGGTTTTTATGTGTTATTACAATGGGAGACACATGTCATTACCAATTAGCAAAATGAACACTAGGGATGAGAGATAATGATATTTCCATGCAGATTTATTAGCTGAAATAAAGTCAGCACTCTGCTGAAAGATGCTAAGAATGGAATACATTTTGCCACTGGGGGCTGGGGGCACAGTGCATGTGGGAAGTTTCTGGACCTTCCTTCAATGTTTCTGTGAGGGTAAATGTGTTCTAAGTTGTTTGAACTTTTAAAAATGTTCCTATCTAAAATATACCACAGAGCAAACAAATCCCTTTCCTTCTCCATTGCAACAGAAAACAGCCTAGAAACTTATAAGCATCCCTAGTGAAAAGATAAGGAGACAAGCCAACTGTGGAGCCTCTTTCCCTGGACCCACATGTCCTCATGCTTTGAGTAGGAAGGCTGCTCAAGAAGAGCCATTCATGGAAAAACTACAATCATCCAAAGCTTGCCTGGGAACTTTCATGTGGGTCTCCCTAACCTGCCACAGGCTAGCCTTAGGTCAAAGTCAGGGAAGAACAACAGCTACACCCTGACTCCCTGCAAGAACTTCAATGATGCATGCTAAATACTAACAGATGTGAGCTTTCTCCCCCTGCACAGTCTGAGACCAGACATCAGCTCCCCTGGATGGAGGTCATCTTTCAGAATAACAAGCAGTAAGTCCCAAGCAGAGTGAGATCACATGTCACAGCCTTTATTTCAAATATGTGTGTGTAATTGAGATGTGAGACTGGTTATGAGACAAGAGGAGACCAATCCAGCTAGAGTCCTAGCTTTTATACCTAAATATGCTACTTTTGTAGCTACAACTCATATATATCTAGAAAGGAGCTAACTACCGTTTGAAAGAGTCAGTGAAATAAACTAAGCTTCTAGTTCAGGATGTAGAGTATACCTTTGTATCCATTAGTCCTTTGTCCTACATAGCAGATCCCACAGAAACCATTCTGCTCTTGCAAGAAATGGGGATAACTTTTTTCAGTCATGTGCCTCCTAAGAATTTTACCATAATGACTACAGAGAGATGGGGGAAAACTGTTTTGCCTATTTGTTTGTTGATATTTTGTTTGTTTTGTTTTAGTGCTGTGATGCACATTGTTGCGTTGTTTCTGTTGAGCCATATATTTTATCAGTCATAACCCCCTTTCTCTCTTACCTTTTCGTTCTGGGTTTACACATCTGTCCTACCACCTGATCTTACCTGTCTCTGGGGAAACTGGCTAAGGATCTATAAAGTGAGGACAAATGGTGTTTCCTCCCACTGGCAGGGCCCCGTTAGGAGAAAGCAGCAAACAGGAAATAGCCATGTGGCCCTCTGGGGAGATTGACTCTGTTTTCTCCTCTAGAAGAAGTCTTTGAACTTACTTTGGTTCTGGCCTATAGGAAGAAGGACTCATTGCAAAGACTACTGAGAGAATTTGGTAGATGCAAGAAAGGCGTTTTTGATGTGTTACAGATTTAGAAACGAACCGGAAAATTCTCTGGGTGGAAGAGAATTAATGATACTAAAATAATCAGAGATATAACTATTTAAATACTCTCTTGTCCATAATAACGTGATCAATGTGATACAACAAGCACGAATACTTAAGGACAGTTTTCTCAGCTATGACTGCATGCACAAGACCTGATCAAGATCAAGCAAACCCCAGCATTTCTAGGTGAATGGGAAGGGGAGGGTATCTCATAGGTTATACCTCTATCTGAGAAGTTATTGGTCACTTACGGCTTCTGAGGAAACGCAGTCAGCTTCCTGCATTCCCTGTGGGTTGCTCACAGTGCAATGGATGGCCTTATACATACACACTGAATGGAAGTAGTAAGTGGGTTAAAAGAAGAGAAAATGAAATTAGAAGGGAAAAAATGTTGTTGAGAAATGACAGGTACTCTAGATGGGGAAACAGGGGGGTGGATTTTACGAAAACATTATATTCATATACAAAACTCTCATCCAATAAGCTTAAAAAGGAACAAACATTCATAAATCAGGATCTACATGGGTTCTCAGAGAGTCCCTAAATTTTATTGCTATATCATCTGGCTGGTCTGCATGAATTTGGTCTGGGTCAACTCTACAGCATAACTCTACCTGTGCTGTCTCTAAAACAAGAAAGTAGCCATATCTTCACTATTTGGCTGTTCTTCCAAACACTCTGCAGTGGTTAAGTGTGACCTGCCCCCACCTCTCAGTCTTATGTGTTTGAATGCATGGTACAAAACCTGTGATATTGTTTTTGAAGATGATGGAACCTACAGGAGAAAGTGGGTCACTGTAGAGTTGGCCATAATGTTTTGTAGTACTTTCCCACTTTCAAATATCTGACTCCTGACTGTAAACCCATGTGGCTGATGCCTCAGACTTTTACAGCCGTGCTTTCTTTATTGCTGACTGTCGGACTATATGTAATAGAAAACTTTCCCCTATGGAATTGCTATAATTAGAAATGTAATGAGTGCACACCTTTTGTTCCACTTACCTGGAGAAAACACTCCATTAACAGCATAGCATAGTGACAGTCCTCTAGGTCTATTCACCTATGTTATAGAGGAATATAATACTGACCTCCTAAACGTAATTAGCCATCATCTAAAGGCTATATAATATAGGCTATAAAATAAAGACTTACAATATAGTCTATTACTTTAAAAAGTAATCCTATAGCTGTTCCTGGGGTAACAGACCTGGTATAAGTAAGCACATTCTGAAGAGACACTTGTGTCTCTCATCATAACTACAAGAATAGTGAAACAATAGACTCCAAAGAAATAATATTGTCCCTAGTGATCTCATTCTTTGAACAGAAAAAAAGGCACAAGTCAGAGGGGTACTTTGTCTCCTTGAAAGAGATTTTTTTTAAATATATAGTTCTAACAACTTCTCAGACTACCTTACAGGATAAGACTGAAGACCAAACAATGAATGGGTCACTGGTGGGCAGGACCATACCTCCACAGGGACTGCTTACATGCCTAGCCTGATGAGCTCATTGAAGGTGGGTGACTGAACCTAGCTTGGTAGACAGGCTAGGGCCTCTAAATTTGGTATAGCTAGCCCATAACACACATAAAATCTCCTTTTCTCATGTCCAAGGTTGTCTGAGGAGAATTGTGCAAGTGTCTTTGGGAATATTTTTATCTTCTAATCTTGAACCACTGATGACACATGTTTGCTGAAACATCACAGCATTGGTAGAAGATAAAAGGAAAAGATCTCCTCTTTTGATCTTTAAAGATTTTTAGGAATTGGTGCAATAAATGATGATAAAATTTTGAAAGAATTTCAATAAGTAGTAATAAATCTGGGGTGCTCAGAAAAATTTTATGTCTTTTCGGAAGTAAAGGAAAAGGAAACCTGGATTTGTTGTCATGTCTGTTGTCAGACTCTTTCCTGATCTTCCGTATCTTCTGTCACAGTGATTTAGAGATTCCTTGCCTCTTGGGCCACCACTGCATGTTGAGATGCTGAAGAGGGTAATAGCACGTAAAGTGACTTAAGGAGATGGGCAAAGAGATATTGTTTCAAATGTGCTTTTGTCTTCTTTCTTTGAAAAATAAAATAGTAAGTGAATCTCAATAACGTCTACTAACAAGGTTTAAAGTGACAAAGCCACTGGGGGTTTCCAGAAACAATGTTCTTTATTCTTTTACACATTTTTGAAGACTGTACAAGCCACAGCATAATATGATTGGCTTAGGAATAAGTGACCACGCTCAATCTTACATTTTCTTCCTCTATGTGGGATCTGTAAGGTTGTTTCTGAAAGGAAAGAGTTCACAAAATTGTAAGTCTGGTTTCAGTGTTAGGTGTCAAAGTCTTTATATCACTTCTGAGCAATTGTCAGTCATGTTATGCCCTATTAATTTAAAAAGAGAAGATATAAAATGGTTTTATGTTACTCAAGATAAACTCAAAAGATGTCATAAATGTTATTTGCTTTCTGCTATATACTGATATTGGATTTCTTTGTTATACTATCAAATACTTCAAACCCATCTCAACCCAGTAAGGAGAGAAAACAAACAAAAGTGGATAATGTTGCCACTATACTCAAAATTCAGCAATGGATCTACAGATTTTCAAAGTAGCAGCTATAGTAATCACAGTTACTTGTAGGGCCCTACATGACTTGATACCATTACTTTAATAACCTCAGCATATACCACAGCTCTCTTCATTTATTTCTGTGTTCCAGCCATGCCAGGCTCCATGGAGCCTTTCCCATTTTATTTAGTCTGCTAGAACATGGAATATTTTTGTTGAATGATTTTGTAAACTCACTTAATAATAACTTTAATGTAAGACACTCCCATAAAGGATGCACATTTCAAAGTCCCTGGGTGGTGGTAATTTTGAGATATGACTGGATATCAAGGACTGATCCATCCATTAATGTTTTTGTGTTATTAAGATGTGGGGCCTAATTAGAGGAATAGGTCACTGTGTACTTTTGAAAGGTATAGAGTTTATATGTCTCTTCCATTCTCTGCTTCCTGGATAGTATATAGCAAGCATCTCTGCTCTACCCTAACCATCCTGGCAAGGTGCTCAGCCACACCGCAGACCCAGGAACACAAAATTAAATGTCATTTCAGAGGAATGGAGTCCTTTGCTTAGTGAACTTATAATGTAAATCTCTCTCAATTAAGTTTCTTCTTCTAGCCTTTTGTTGTTCTTCTTTCATTTTGTTCTTGATTTATTTATATATTCACATTACATCCTGATCACAGCACCCCCATCTCCTCTCCTCCCAGTCATACATTCCCACCCCTTCTCCCAGAGAAGGGGAAGCCCCCCCCCATACACACACTGGATACCAATAGGCCCTGACACATCAATTCTCATGAGAACTAAGCTCATCCTCCCCTACTGAGGCCAGAGGAGGCAGACCAATAAGGGATAAGGGATTCAAAGGCAGGCAACAGAGTCTGACTCAGAGACAGCACTCACTCCAGTTGTTGAGGGAACCACAGGAAGACCAAGTTTAATATCTGAAACATATGTACAGGGCCCTGGTTCCAGTTCATGTCAATGACTGGTTGTTCAACAACAACAACAACAACAACAACAACAACAAAACCTCTCATTCAAGCTCTAAATAACCTCTCAAACAAGAAAGTCTAACAAAATCTTTCTTGCTAGTCTATTTAAGACTTCCAATTTTGTTTACTCTGCACACTCTTCTAGACACTTAGGGATCTTTTACATAGCATTATGGTTATTATCTACTCTCAGGATCATTGTTCAAGTTGGTGATCCCTAATGAAGAATCTGTGGTGTTCAAGCTAGTACTGTGTGGCAGACATTACATTTAGGAAGGTATTTTGATCTACCTTAGCTTTAAAGGCAAGGATTCATGTTGATTTTATTCTGTGATATAGCCCAATTGCCTCTAACATAGCAGGACCTCAGTTTGTATTTGTTAGAACAAGGAGTTTTTAAGTGTGGCTGAGTGGATTCAGTTGACTAGTGTAAATGCCAAGAAACTGTCCATATTTCAAGCCAGGTGCACTGAGCATACACAAATAATGCTTTATACTTAATTGAATTACTTTGATCTGCAATGTTCCATTTTTCTCCTCTGCAAAAATGGAGATTTTTCTCCATATGCAGTCTATTTCTCAAGCTCACTTTAATTCTTGAATACTGAGTAAGAGTCTATATGAAAGGAAATAACTTCGTCAACACAGCTAGAGATATGATACATTTACTTTATTTCTTATACAGTGAACATGTGTTCCTCTGATCTTATTCCCAGATGAAGATTATTAATAATACCCTAGACAGTCCCCCAAGGGCTTGGTCTGTCTAGTACTTGGCTGGCTGCTCTGCATACAAGGCAGATTGCAACCAGTGTTACCACTAAAAAGTCCTACAGAAGGTCTGATGGCTCTTAATGAGATAGTGAAGGCAGCTAGAGACATAACAGGCAAAACGTCTGTCACTGCATCTGTTGGGACCTTTTATAGAAGAAGCACTCTTCCCTGTAGTTATACACACAGAAAATGAACTTGTAGGTAATGATAAGTCTCCATGCAATCAACTTGAACTCTCATGCCAACCCTTGTCTAGAATAATGATAAAAATTGGTATTCTATGCCATGTTTGAGCAAAAAAATCCTTAGCATTCTTTATGGTTGACTGTTAGGGAGAATCTGGAAAATAGCATTAAGACTGTCACTTTTCTTTGCTTTATTCATTGCCTGTTTCTATGGTCTTTAAAGAAGAACAAACATACTCAAACTTTATCCTGGAACCTGGGTGTCACCCTTCACGACGGACCTGACTTGTAACTGGAGGGATATTGGGGATGAGTATGCCAAAGTCTACCTGTCATGATCAGATGAGTCATTCATAACTGAGCAGAGACAGGTCATTTGTAGCTATTTAGTGCTGAATGACTGCCTGGAATTGCTCAAAAATATGTTTTTCAAAGGTTTCTTTCTTTGAATAGCTTTACTACTCTTTTAATGTGGAAAAATCGTTACCATTATCATGAACCACATCCCGTCTGACTGCTCATTTATGCTTTCATTTGTGAACCCGAAACCAGAAATTTTTCCTGAGTAGCCCAACCATCTCCAGATTCTCATTTTTACTATGATTTTTATCTTGGCTGCGCACATCTTCTTCAATCCCATTTGTAAGAGTTCTCCTCCCCTAAAAGCTGGCCTTATTAGGGACCATTAAGAATTCTTAATGAAAGTCTCACAATGGGATTTCCAGAGCCTATTTTTAAACCATAGATTCTAAACTGTTAATCAAATAGGAAAGTTGGAATTTTTCCCCAGTGAGAGGAGTAAGATAAACACAGGCAAGGTGGATGGGAAACTGTCTCTGAGTTAGGTCCACCCTATGAGCCCCTTCTAGATGCTCTAAAAATCTGAGAGATTCCCTAGAGCTAGAATGCCTAAAAAATCAATGTCTCTATCAGTTAGTGCTCCGGGATGGCTTCTCCCTGCAACCCTGAGCTTGCCATTAAAAGTCCCAAGGGATTATCCCTTCAGCAGTGAACAAACTAAATCAGGGGCTTTCCTAATTACCACAGTGATTTCTGGCAATAATGAGAGATTTGTTAAAGGACATGCTCCCTTTTCCTGTTATCTTCAGCCCTCTGTTTTCCCAAAGTGATTCGGTATATGGGAACTAACAGAATGATGCTCCTCCCAGTACTGTCCTCCCTCATGAACCTCATTTCCTCTGTCTTTGCTTCTGACCTGAGAATACCTTATGACTGCTCCCGTGTATTGGGCTCCCATTGTGGACTGGCCTTTACTAAAGAGTTATACTCACAGCATCACATAATCTTCATATGCCATATGGAATTGATCCTGTAACTACTATCTAACAGAAACAGAAGATGGGAATCAAAGACTTAGAAGTTTATCAGAGTCTGCACAGCTAGGGAGTGGTAAAAATTACCTGCCAAATAAGGAACTGTTTGTTAATCTCTTCTCTATGAATTTTCTTATCAGATATTTCTTTAATTGTTGGAACATATTGATGGACATTAATGTCACAACAGGGTGTTGCCTCGGGGAATTTCTTCTTTTCTAAACCTGTCTCCCATTTGGTAAATAACATGTAGGATTTAAACTGCCCAAGTTCCAATATCCTTAAAACCCAAGGATTTAAATGACTGCAATGACTGCAAGTGATGGTGAAATATTCTAATTTATAAACTCCCACACACCTAAGGTTGCTAAAACTACTGAGTACAACCAGCTGGTCATCCTACATGACTCAGAAAGAACAGAGAATGGAGAATCTCAGCCCAGAAGCCATGAGACAAAAGGCAAAATTCAAGGTTTGGTCAAAAAATTTTGTCTTACAAAAAAAACCAAAAGATCATTAAGTGTCCATATTATTGGGAGATTCAGGCTGTCCTTTTAATTCCTTTTCTGTCTCTGTCATTAGGATTTTGAATGACCTTGGAGAAAACCCTACTCATCTTTATAGTCTACTAGTTGATAATATGGTTCAAGTTCCCATGGTTATTTAGAATATCAAATAGTCCCATAGGCATCACTTAACATCACTAAAGCTTCAGCATGCAAATTTCATAACTGATCAATTAAACCCTTTCCTTTTAATAACAGAATGTCCACCTCCCATAGACATAATTCTTGGTCAAATTTTTTAATTGAAAGGGTGAAGGTAACTAACATTTTTCTACTGATGAAAAAGAGAAAACTAAGAAAACTGAGAACCATTTACTTGCTCTTTTGAGCCAGAAAGATGGAGGGAGGGATGGTCATTAAAAGCTTTCATTTTATTTTTTGACGGTGATTTTTCAACGCTTAATTTACTCTTGATTGTCTCTATTCTGCATTGACCACTGTTTGAAAGCTCCAATTAAATTTACTACTTTTTCCTCCCTTGAAGGAGATTTGTCTTTGGATAACCTTGAAAAAGAATGAGAAACAAAGACATATTGAAAAGCCCTGTCTTACTTCCCAAAGTAATAGAACCTAACGGGACAGACAGTGCCCTCCACTTTTATTTGAGTCCACGTCTCTAGGCACAGAGGGAACAGGCACCCAGAAATGTGTTTTCCCAGCATGCTTTGCTCCAAGGTCATACCCTCTCTGGTATTAGTCATTCTTAACTCATAAGATCAAAACTACAGTTACATAAAAACTAAAAATAGGCTATTTGTCACCCAGAAAGCACCAATAAAATGTAGCCACATTGAAAAATTAGCTAAGACAAGCATGTCTTTCTCTCAGAGATGATTTCGTCTGATGTCCCACAAGTTACCATGTTTGTTCTGGTACAAATCCTTCCTGACCCTGAGAGCCAAGCTCTGCCCTTCCCCCTTTATGAGCCCAATGGCTTGGTCCTCACAGAAAAAAAGATAGCTTTGAGTTCTATGTGAAAATTTAGTCTGGCTTCTTGAGTTGGGCAGGTGCCATGAATCTCAGTGTGCCAAGATTGGCAGCAGGCCCTGAACCCCACTCCCACTCCTGTAACCCCTCCATCAGCTGTTCTTGTGGACTGCCTGCTAGTTGCTGGTGCCTTTCTAAGTCACTGTTCCTAGCATGGAAGGTCTTCTCAGCTAACTACTGAGGTAACAGAAAGATGAAATCTTGCTTCTGGAGAACTGGTGCTCTGGAAAAGTTAAAACTTGGTCCTGGTCTACCTTCTCAAAAGATTCTTTCAGCTTGTTTTTTATTTATATAGTATAGGTTACTGGATCTGTGACCTATGCATAAACTCTAAATATAAGTGGTTTTTATCTTTTGTACTACTCAATAATATAGAACAGATACTAAGAATATCAATAAAAGCATTTGAATGAAGCAATCTCAACATTAACTCAACATTATACTATATTAATAATTCATACACATACTGACAACACTAAACACCTACTGGGAATAATATTTACTCTGCATTAGACATTTGCCAAGAACTGTTACTCTGTCAACTCTAACTTACTATGTGTAGATGATGCCATCTCTATTTTCACAGAAAAGGACCAAATATTTCAGAAGCTAGGTTCCTTTGCCTATGCCAAATCACTAACAAGAGCCATGGTCAAGATAAATGTCAACTCAGAATGGTAAACTTATACATTTCACTGCTTTATTTCTTATCACATCCATATGATGAGCTAACTTCAACAGTTGACTAAGATGGAGTTTGGATCCCTGTCTTGACAGAAGAATAAATATGAGGAAAGATTTGAGTTAAACCTATAACCTCTCTTTCTAGTGTAATGAGCCATGTTCCTTCTACCTTCAACAATATACACTGGAATTATCATGTTATGAAAAGTTGTGGCTGAACAGAATATATATATGCTTGCCCGGTAAAGAAAACTGAATTGAAAGAAAAAAAAAAAAGCCAAGAAGGAACAAAGGAAAAGTTACATTTACTCACAATAGTAGTTAAACACTAATGGAACTTTGAAGTGCAAACATTATACACAGAATGTTGCACAGACAACATAATTCTCCAGCCTCAATGCAAATAAAAAAGAGTGCTTTTCAGGAAATCAGTTTCTTTAGTTAACCTGTCGTTCTATGGTAAACACAGAATTCTAACCTAAAGCTACATGTTTATTTCCCCACAGTGCCACAAGGGCCCCTAGGTCCCAGTTGACAGCCTATAGAGTATATTTTACTGTATACACCAGGGCAGCAAATAGCATAATATCCAATGGGTGTTTTATTTATTTTTCTTTCAAACCATTTACAACCATTTTACCTTACTCATTCTGATTCTTTAATATTATATATAAGGGACTACATGATCTATACTTGCCTAAATCTCTACTCTTTGACCTTCTTACCCCCACCCTCTTTTGCTGTTCTATCATCTGCCCATAATGGACTTCTGAAATGATCCCTCCTGGGTTACCGTTAAATGTTTTCTCTTCTTGGAGCACCTGTCCCTGTCTACGCACTTTTACCATTCTTCTCTGTCCTCAGAGTCACCTCATCCTGGAGCATCTCCTGGAGGTGTCCTCATAGATTCGCTGTGGTACTATTCACGTACTTGCTTCATGTTCTGAGCATCTTTCCACACACATCTCCCTGCATTATGTAGTAATACCTATGAAGAGATGTGTTAATCTCCACAGGAAAAAAAATCCTTGAAGGACAGAAACTGTGAAATATAGTCTTCTACACCCACCACACAGCACAGTATCTGAGCAATAGAAAACATTCTAAAGGAATTATCCAGATAATGAAGGAAGGAAGGAAGGATTCCCTGGCTGGATGTTTGGAAAGAGTGGCTAGAGGACCATTATTTGAGAATTATTGCTGATGCAAAAGCTGTGGCATTGTACTAAGCCATTACCTCTGACTTCCTTAAAGGCTACAAAGAACAACTCACGATACATAACCAGCTGAGTTCTGGAATGAATACATCCTAGAGATGCAGTAATGAAGCACTGAACCCTGAGCTCAGCAAATTCAACCCAACCTATTGCACATGGAAAAATCAGGGCACGGAGAAAAAAAAAAAAAGAAGGGCAAACATTGCACGATAGTTAAGTGGAAAACAGAACCAGGTCTCTGGGATCTTGAATTGTTCTCTGTTTTTTGTTTGTTTGTTTTTTTTTTCTTGTCTCACAATTCATGGAATAAAGTGCAGCCCACATAGAATATTCATTCTAATGAGGAGCCTCAGGTTGGAGTCGTTTTCTCTTAATGAGAGGAAGTGTGTGGAAAGCCAAAGCCAGCAGTTTGTCCCATAAAAGGGAGTAATGAGAGCTGCAGTAAGTTATACAGGGGTAATAGAAAGTGCAACTCATTCCTTAGGGAAGGAATAAGGCAGAAGAACTCTGCCCCCAAATATTCTACCAAAAGCCAAGGCCTGGAGATTTAGGGTCTCTCGCTGATGTTCTGGGTTCGCTTTCTGCTGTTTCTTGCTTGTAAAACAATTAAAAGCGGCTTCTCCAGATCCTCGAGTTGTATACCCACACATCCAACCAACCAGGAAACAAACATATTTGAAATAAAAGAGATAGTTTCTGACTGAAAATGACTGACAACCAAGAATGAGGAGCTGAATTAGGGTCCCCAGCACCCATGTTCCTTCAATGCGGTGGGGGTTGAGACAGGAGGAAAACTGCGGCTTGTTGGCTGCCCAGGAAATCCCAACTGATGACCTCTAAATTCAGTGATAGTCCTGTATCAAGAAAACAAGGTTGGGAAGGATTAATAAAGACAATAGATATTGACTTCTGGCCTCCACACATACATGTAGCACACACACATGCACATAAATATGCACTACATGTACACACAAAAATGTATTAATCGTGAACATGCTAAAACTTTCTTCCTGAAAGTTTACATAAACTCAACCTGATTTTCTCATTTACTAGAAATGATAAGTAATCTGTAGGTGTTTGAAAATACACAGGTGGTTGTGTGAAATTTATGCAAATGTCATATATGCAAATATGACACTGTCCATGGATTTTGATATCTACAAGAAGATCTATAGGCAATCTCTTTAACTGAGGATCATATAGAATTTCATATTTGTATAAAAGAGTGTCTGAAATTAACAAGCATTCTTTGATAGCAAAATCACTTAAAGATTTGAGTTTAAAACGTCTTTGAAGTGCATGTCTGGTAGCACTGAGACCTCTTTATAATCCAGACTGAGATCTCTAATCTCTTGCCCAAGGGAGTTTACACTCAAAATATTTATTCTGGATCTATTGCTTTGGGTGCCTTGGTTATTTTAAATAAATAATTGAGATTGATCTCCTGAAGATTATGTCACATTTATGTCATTTTTCTTCTTAAAATCTTAGATTATGTCACATTTATGTCATTTTTCTTCTTAAAATCTTTCATGTTTTTCTTTCCGGCTGCCATATGATTATTCACCATGATCCAGAAGACTCTTAATGATCCAACTCTACCCACCTACTCACCTTCTTCCTCGTTAGATTGCATACAGTTGTCTCTGTCTCAATATCTCCCTCCTTCAACAATAGATTACATATAATACGTATATATGTAATATATGTATATATGTATATATGTAATATATATATTATATGTTATATATATATATTCTCTTGGTTTTGGTTTTTGTTGTTGGTTTTTGCATTTTTGGGTTTTGGGGTTTTGGGGTTTGTTTTGTTTTGTTTTTTGGTCTTCAGGTTGTTTGTTTTTTTGTTTGTTTGTGGTTTTCCCTCACTTTTTACTTAATGTGTTCCTGTACCTATCTCTCCACGGTTGCTTGGTTTTCCTCTTTCACATCCGTTCTCCCGGATGCTGTCTTTCGCGGGTCTCATTAAAGCAGCTTCCTGCTCTCTGTAGCTGTGCTTGATACGTTGCTCATCACCTTCAGTAAATACATGGTGAAAAGCAAATTAAAGCAAAAGAGGTTTTTCTGGGATTATTGTTCCCAGAATGCAAGTCCATCTGGTTGGAGAAGTCATGGTTATGAGAGCTACTTAGTAGAGGTGCTCTCGAGGAGGTGGATAAAGGGGAATGTTAGTGTTCAACTGGTTTACTTTTATTCTCACTATTATTCAGTCCAGCACCTCTATACTTAGAATGCTGAGTGCTGATTTCTTATTCAAGGTGGATTTTTCTATGTTATTGAAACTTCTCTGGAAATGCCCTTACAGACACCCAAAAGAGGAGCCACACAATGCCCTAGTACTTCTTAATCCATTGAATTGACCAAAGAAATAAACTACTACATCTCTCTAACAAGTTATATTCATTCTTACATGAATTCTATGTGTACCTCTGCTCCTTGTTCAATGGTTATTGCCTCTAAAGCTGAGTCACATCCTAGAGCAACAATTCTCAACCTGCAGGTCTCAACCATCAGCAAACACATATTTCTGATGGTACTAGGAACCCTCAACCATAAATTTATATTTGTTATTATTTCACAACTGTAATTTTTCCTTGAGATAGTGTCTTTCATCCTAAGGCCATCAGAAATATGTGTTTTCTGATGTTAGCTACCCATGGACCGAGAAACACTGGTTTAGAGGAAGAATCTTGACATTCTTATTCACAATGAACTATTTAGCATGGAGAATGCTACCTGTCATCTGAAAAGAATGTATAATACTTCATTAGTTAATAAAGCAACAACCTCATGTAACAGACACTGATTGCTTGTCTACTACATGAAAATCATTATAATGCATATTCTGGAGGTAAAAAAAAAGAATTAATCACACCTTGTGTAAAGTCTTTACACATTCTCAGAGAAGGTAGTTCTAGTTATTGTCCGTGAACAAATTTGACCCTGCTGCAAGCAAGCTATGGATAGAGTTGTATGAAAAGGGTAGATAAGACGTTAAGGGAGATTCTGCATCAGTGATGACCTTCAAAGAAGGTCTGGGAGTGAGGTAGTATTTTTGCAAAGACAGAAAGAACGTGAGGGTAAGTGTTGGGCTATATGCTCTAGGAGAACAAGATTAATGCTGATATCCTTCATTGTTTTGTCTTTAGAGCTGAGCAGGCTAACTGGTTCATGGCAGGACCATGATGAATACATGCTGGATGAACAAACAAAGACAGAGATGAGCACACTTCAGTAGAAAAATATATCCAAAGTGTAGCTGAATTCTTAGTGAGAAAACCAGTTCCAGGTTCTCCTCATGTGTCAGTTGTTGTAAGACTTTTTGCATTTCTGTTGGAGCACAGAGGCACTCTCTTTCTCTACTTGCACACAGTCACCTTCTAGAAGTATTACTTTGGCAATGAGTTACTATCAAGGGAAAAACAATGAAACTCATGTGTCTGTGAATGTGCTGTTGCTTATGACTTTTGCAGTTATTTCAGAACTTAGATTTCTTTCTCCATGGATTTTCCTTTCTGAACATTTCCTGTAAATGGGATCATACAAGTTGACATTTATTTTGTATCAAAACTTTGTACCTGTTTGTTTTATGAAGGGAGCTTTTGAGCATGGTTAAATTATCTATTTTGGAATCATTTTTTTCCTTTATGTACTCTTCCCATGCTCTACTTTCTTCTTCTATAACATGAGATTATTGTACACAATTGACAGAGGTACTGATAATTCTTTATAAGTAGCATACACTCAATAGGTCATGGATGCTGTTATCTCAACACTGGTCAACAAGGCCAGAGTACAGAAATCCCAAAAGCAACCTCATAAAATTCCATAAAGCAGCCGCAATAGACAACAAGAAGCATCTCTGCAAATTCCAGCAGAAGGACACTTGTGTGTTGCTCAGTACTCTGTGTTCCCAATATTTCTTTGAGGGACAGACACACATGTGAGCATCCATCTTATTCAATACTAATTTACTACCAAGTAAATGATTTTAGAATCTGAGTGGATGTAAATGGAAGGAGAGGATGTTTTTCTCTTTTATTAGAAATGAAAGGAAGCCTTGAATATAAGAACCAAGTGACAAGGACAAGGGACTGGTATTCCCATTAAACAAGTATAACAGTGTATTCTTGTCTGACTATGGCATATCCATTAAAAGCACAGACCTATTTTAAGATTTTAGTGGAAATAAAGGTATATTATGCTAAAGCAAGTAATTTCTTCATACTTTCAACTAAGGAAAGAAGAAAGCATACAGTTGCTGAAATGGAGTCAAATAACCAAGAGTTTGTACAGAGCTAGACCCTGGAGTTGTCAACTCTGTATAAATCAGTTCCTCCTTTCAAATACACATAGCTATTCATAGGAAGAGTTTGTCCTCAGAAGGCCTTCTCTAAGGTCAAGCTCTATTTCTATGGCTGTGAGCTCTAAAAGAGAAGGCAAGATGGATACAGAGGTCTAAGAGCCACTAACTTTCCAACAATAGCCTATTGGAGTTTATGGGCCATAATCATGTGTTGGATGAAACTCATTTCCTATTTAAAAAAAAAAACCAGACTATTTACAGTTCCCATATTTTAAAATATGGACGGGACATATAAGATCTGTGAGCCAAGACTATTCATGTCCATTTCTCATGTTTGTAACATGTTTTATTGGTCGCACTCGCTTGCTTGTATATTATCTACAACAACACTAGTTAAAATACTTACTTTTATAGATTTTACAGAAAAAAATTGGTTTGTTGACCTCTGGATAAATTTTTTAATTAGGTTTGATAATCACTTTGAAAGTAAAAGAATGTTTAATAACCGAATAGTTAACAATGGATTGCATGGAGAGCAGTGGTCTCATCATGGAGTTGAAAACATTCTACTGTCTGTTGATGATGTCATACCATCACAACACCATACAGTGGAGGTGCTGGTGTAAGCAAACCTACTTGCTTTTACAAAAGAATAGAACATACAATCATTAAGAGTGTACCAGTCTGAAAATGGCAAAGAAAACATATGTAATTGGTTGATATCTCATAGACTAGACTATCATTTTCATACATGACACCAAAAGTAACTATGGAACAGCCTCAGTGCAGGGCTTTTAGTAGTTATTGTAGACAAGGATGTTGTTGTCACAGGGACATATAGCTCTGTGCTTGCTTTAAATCTAAAGGCTTTAGCTGTAGGCAAAGACGAGGAGAGATCTGCCCCTATGTAGGCTGAAACTAAAATGTGTGTTTATGATTCAACAGATTAAAATATAATTAAATATTATAAAATAGAAAATCTGTTACAATATGGATGTAAAGGCTGTAAATACTTTTGGCTGTAAATTAATATTTGGGGCAAAGTGAAATAAAATAGTTAAAAATTTAAAGTGTTCTTAACCTTGTGAAAAAAAAAAAAGAACATAGAATGTTGAGATTAATCTCTTATAGTCAGTGATTAGTAAAACTAGTTGTGCACATGGCAGGAAGTGACCATAATCTGAAGCCAGAACATTCATTGTTCTTCAATGACAATATGACATCACTTGAAAGCTGGTTAGGAATGCAGAATCCCGGACCTGCTGAGGCTTCTTGGTCTGCATTGTGTCAAGGTCCACAGGTGCTTTATGTGCAAGAAGTTTGGAAAGCTCTGCTCTAAATCAACTTGTTCTCGTCTCTGTTGGTTGCATAAGAGCAGGAGATGGTGAATGATTCCTTTCTGGACTGCATGAGAGACACACTGTTCAGACAAACAAAAGGATTAAGGTACCCATTACTATAAATTAGACTGTGTCCAAACTTCTGGGCATTTGTTTCTCTAGAGTCTATACTGAAGTTATTGCCCTCATCAGTCCTAAAGCCACCTCCTGAAAACTGCCTAATAGCTATATTTTACTCTCAGCTGCATGATAGAGACAGAAACCAATGCTTCAGGGATGAGTAATAAAACTGTAACTGTCGGAGGCTTTGCTTGTGACGCACCCAATGTGTGTTTTTAGACAAAAGACAGTCAGGAAATTGTCATCTGTTTAGTAACTTGTGAGTTATTTCCCTCAAAATATAAGCTTTTCCCAGATCTACTGACATGAATAAATTATAAACTTGAGTCAATTGTCACCTTTGACCTGGAAAATGCCTCTGACTTTCTATGGGTGCAAAATCTCTAGGGACTCATTTAAGATAGGATTATTTTGTGTTTGGCTATGATGTGTTGAGGTTATTTTTTTTTATTATCAGTCCTTCCATTTGCATATCAAATGATATCCCACTTCCATGTTACCCTCCACCAAACCCCCATCCCACATATGCCCTCCCCCCTCCCCTTTGCCTGTATGAGGTTGCTTCATCACTGACACAAATTCTTCTGCCCCACTACTCCAGCATCCCCCTACTTGGGGCATCAAACCTATGAAACCAAGAAGCCACGCATCCCTCCAGGTACACTCCCTGGGAGAACTGGGTAGTCAGGCCAGCCTATGTTGTTCTTCCGATGGGGTTACGATCCTCCTCCACTCCTCCAGTCCTTCCGTCAGCTTCTGCACCAGGTTCCCTAAGCTGATTCTGATGGTTGGCTCCCAGCATCCACATCTGCATTGGTCAGTTGCTGGCAGAACCTCCCAAGAACAGCCACACCAGGTTCCTGTCAGCTAGCGCCTCTCGACCACAGCAACAGTGTTGGGTTTGGTGTCTGCAGACATGACGGATCCTCAGGTGGGGCAGTCCCGGGCTGGCCCCTTCCTTCAGTCTCTGTTCCTTTTTTTTCCCCCCTGTTCTTGCTTTGGACAGGAACATTTCTGGGTTAAAAACCTTGAGATGGGTAGGTGGCCCCTTTCCTCGACTGAGGGCCATTCCTATAGGTTACTTTTTAATAATTATTTTTGGAGTGTGTGTGTGTGTGTGTGTGAGAGAGAGAGAGAGAGAGAGAGAGAGAGAGAGAGAGAGAGAGAGAGAGGGGGAGGGAGGGAGGCACGTGTGGGTACCCACAGAATCAAGAAGCTTGTGTCCAAATCCTGGGAGTTAAAAACAGTTATGAGTTGCTGGAAATGGGGAAATGGGTTTGGGGACCAATCTCTGGTCCTCTAAAAGAGAAGAAAGTACGCTTAACTCCTCAGCCATATTTATAGACACTGAATTTTTAATTAAATGAACATTTTAGCCTAACTCATCTGTCTCTATTGGGCCATGAATTTAGCTAATTTGAGAACATAGAAATCCGAACAAATGTCTTCCATTCATATCAGGTGGAAAGTCCTCTTGGGTCTTAGGCCGACACTGCTCAGACAACCACAGCACAGCCCAAACCTTACTGCAGTGTGTTTTCCTTCAGTATACTGAACTGCTCATAAATCCAATAGACTGCTTATTTAAAGAATCATGAGAGTAGCAAAACCCTGTAAATTTACAAATTTTCAGGCCCAATTCTCAGATAGACAGTTTAGTAGACCAAAGATACCCCACCCCCAAATCAGCATTTTAGGAGTTGTTTCTAAAGAAAGTTTAGCTTTGGTGGGCTATAAGCGATGATTGGATCTTTTCTTCAACAATTTTTAGCAACTTGCCAACTAACATAAATTCCATTTCTTTTCTTAACTATGCAATCTCAAAACATGGTAGCTCAAATTAGAGGTGAATCGCGTGCACACAATGTCAGATTCTATGTTATGCTGTCTCATGAAGGAACCTCAATGATATGCTGCAATTACAGAGGGAAAAGAGTAGCAAGAGGCAGGATGAAGGCCTGAAAAGCTTTGCCCTGACCCAGAAGGGCTTCAGTTAAATGCATCCATTTAAGATACATACTTGACCTAGCTTGTTAGTGATGAGGCCAGCGCCCTCTGGAAACACAGCTTAGGACATCTTAGAGAATAATGCCCCATTCCTCTGGAAGAGGTTTTACAGAATGCCTATTACCAAAACAGTAGAAGATTCTTCTTGGCCTTTTGCATCTTGTTATCATAAGCAACCTTCCCTACTTTTGCAATGGTAGCTTTCATTGTTCACTGCTGACAACAGTATTAACTTCTCCAAGATCTGAGATCATCAAATTCTACTTATTTTGCTTCGGGCATGTTGTATGTTTGTGGGATTATGTAAAAGCAGGTAAAAGTTCACAAGGATCTACGACCATTCATTCCAAAGTGTCTTAGCTGCTTCATATTTCTTCCTGTCTTCCCTACATCCCAGTTCTGTTCTGTACTAATAAAAATAAAAATAAAAAAACACTGGTCAGATTCATTTTGCTCAGTCTATGTCAAGATTCAAGAGAAAGAGTTGATTTGTGGATATTTCAGTAGTTCAAATCCACAAATAGGTGCTGTGTACTAGATTTCAGATCCTGTGATAATTTCAGTAAAATAAAAATGAAAATTTAATTGAATTAATAATATTTGTAAAGTGTGGAAGTTTTTGTCTTTTACTGTATGTTGTAATTCTAAGTGCAGGCCCACAAAACCTGGAGTCTGCACATAGCCCCTAGGACACTGCCCCCAAGTTAATTCTAATTGGTAAATAAAGATGCAGGTAGCTAATAGCTAGAGAGAAGACACATAGCTGGGGAGGAGATTTTTGAGGGCTTAGAAAGAGGAGACCATGAGGAGGGGAGTAGAGAAAAAGAAAGAAACTGCCATGAAATAATAAAAGAATTGCAGGAGGGAGGGAGAGAGCAGCCATGGAGTGGGAGTAAAGAAAATGTGGCTGTGTAGGATGACCAACTGAGCAGCCCAGATGGAACATAGAAATGGGGAGTGATGGCTTGGAGTTAGCCAGAGGAAGGTAGCATCTAACAGCACAGAGGGCAGGTAGTTGCACAGATAATCTGTTGCCTAGGCATAATAAAAATATAAATGCTGTATGTGTGCTTTCACTGGGGAACATAAATGGTTAAGGACAGGTAGAAACTGTGCCAGGACTATTTAATAATTTTATTACAGTAAAGAGTCAATTACTGCATATCAATAAAACATGTTAGAATTCTTTCACATTACAGGATCAAAATTTTACACCAATCCAAGTTATATATTTTATTAAGAGTTTAAAATTCAGGTAACTACACAAATTAACGACAAAATCAAGGTCTACTAGAAAACAAATGTCACTATTTTGTTATAGCCTCCTGTTGTAGTTGATAGAAAAGTAATTGACTAGTATATCTCCCTTTGTTGCACAACAGTGCCTGTAAATCTGTTAACCTAGGGGATTTCAGATAAAAAAATTTAAAAAAATCATGTGAGCATATCAACTTTCAGAGCCTATTTACAAATCTGACCTGGGGTGTCAGGATAAGGCTGAGAATGACAATTTCATGTATAGATGAGTCTCCTCTCTTTTTAGGTTCCTAGAAATCTATTGTGGGTGAATGTTCCTTAGAGCTCTATTATGGAGTACAAAAATTTTAAAACTGACTCTAGGTCCTTTTCTAGAAAGGTTCAATATTCTCTGGTCTTGACTTCCCTAATAAAGGATAAAGTTTTGCCAAGAGTAAGGAGACAAGAAGGAAGAGGAGGAGAAAGAGAAAAAAAATGGGAGAGAAGGAGGAACAAGAGGTGGAGAAAGAAAAAAGGAGGGGAAGAGGAGGGGATGAGAAGAGGGTAGAAGAGGAGGGAAAGAAAAGAGGAAGGGAAAGAGAAAGAGAAGAAAGAGGAGGGGAAAGGAGGAAATGGATAGAAGGGGAATGGGATGAAGAGAGGAGAAGGAACAGAAGTTTAAAGGGGCCAGAGGAGAATGGTGAACAATTAGGAGGAGATACTTCAATAATAAAACAGAATAGAGGACTAGAGGCATAGCTGGGTAGTAAATACTTACCTAAAGTACATAAAGCCTTAGGTTCAGTTTGTATCACAGCAAAGAACCAAGAGAATACTATATACAGGAAGGGTGTGTGTATGTAGGGGGAGGGGTAGTGATTTTGGCACAGTCCTGAGCAAACTCTGAAGTACTTGGTATACCATATCCTTATAGAAATCCATAGACACTTATTAAATACCGGTAACTGTATAAAAATCAATGTTCCTGTTAGAAAGGAGGATAAGGGTTGAAGATCATATTGAGTGGATAAAAGTTACTGTTGCTGAAGGACTAAGATGGAAAGGGTTATACAGTAGGGTGAGTGAGATACATGCTTCAATAGAAATATATAAGATTATAACTTACCCGTTGTTTAATAAGGTTCCTTGTAGACTCTAATCATTGTGATGACAGACTCTCAGAGCAAGATTTTCCACATTTCTTGTAACTCAATCCCTAGTTATTGCAACTACTGCCAGTAAAACTTTGACCTGCCTGTCTTTTTCAACAAGGAATCTATATGGTTGATGAATGTGTCAGCTGTGAATAGATCATAGCTAGTGAATAGAAGGTGACAGCTAACTCTATTCCAGACACTGCCCTCAAGCCATGGAACCACAGAAAACTTGCTTCTACCAGACTCAGAAGCTGAAATGCCATTATTATTAACTATGGCATATAAATTTCAGTGATAGTCAGTTATATTAAAGGTGACAACTCAGTTTCTTTGAGAAAAATATGACCTCTTCGGAGGAGACATGCAGATGCCCGTGGCATCTTCCCCCTCCTATCTGCCATCCTTTGGAGGACTACATATACACATGAAAATACAAAATTGGGTCAACCCTTGCATTTAGGCATTTAGCTTTGAGAATTCAGTGATTAACTACATATGTTTCTGACTTTGGGAGAAATTCTTCCTTATTTGAGGAAACATAAGCTCCATGAATCTTTATTGTTTTCTTCATTCTAAATATAATACATATTTTTCAGTTTATCTTTATTCCAAAGCAGTATTGTTGTCATAATTCTTGGATGGGCATGCACAATATAAATCATGGAGACCATATCTCAACAAGATTAAGTGTCATCATTCACTCATTCTTATGTGCACACCCTCTAGTTATTTTCCATATTAAATGTAGGAAAACACAAAGATCCTTATATGACCTAAGCAGCCTGTTTGTACCTGTCAAATTAATGGGTTTTAAACACTGTAAACATGTAATAGAACATTCTCTCTAATTCTGTACATAAGTTAATCTAAGAGCTCAACTGGGTGCAGTATGTAGCTGAAATTTGCATTGTCTGGGTAAGACACACAGGCATCCCTTTAATTTCCCTAATGTTGTGGTTATCAGCAATCTTGTAGACATTGGTTACTCCATAGTCTGGAGCTTGAGATGAGAAAGTTAATGAAGATAACAGAATAGAGAAATCTTATTGGCCTTAAGTGAACATTAGCTTGGTAAAAAATCTTGAGACTCTATGTTGCTGATTTTGGCATGTCAGTTACTATGCCTTCCTGGTTGATGAGTACAATAGCTTTTACTATTTTCATACTAGAATATCACTACCCATATTAACATAAGTAAATAACATATTTTATGACACCCCACTAAGATGAATGATGTAATCTTATTTTGTTCACTAATGTATTGCCCCATCTGAAGTTCAGTAAATGGCTCATTGTAGAACCAAGTACGTTCTTGAAGATTAAATATAGAACATAGTTATGTCATTCCAGTGACCAATGATGATACAGAGTTAAGTTCTGAGTGCTATTAGAACACAGGGTCAAATACTTCCTTGGAGTCAGGATACATGCTTCTCCTCTGAGTGACTCCTGTGACTAGTGAGTACAGCTGGGTGGAAGCTGGGGTTAACGTTGTTGAACTATTACAATGGAGCTTCTAGTGTGGTTTCCATAACCCAGTGTCTCATCATGCACACATGCATTAATAATTCCTCCACACTCCTGGTGGTGAGGCCTCCATCTATCACACTGAAGGTCTGAGTCATGGTTAGTTATGACCAGTGACTCATTACTGCTCAGTTTGCCTTGTCCTGCTTCTCTGCTTTTATCTACGATCCTTCTCCTTTCTCTATGAATCCATAACCTATTCAGGAATGTCCAGAACACTTAACTCAAATAATCTGCCTATCTTCACAAAACAACAACAACAACAAACAAACAAAAAAACAAAAAACAGCTCTTTCTGTTTCTTGTCACAAGTATTTTGCTCAGTTGCAGCCTCAGGTCAATGCTGACAGGTACCTGTGTCATAGTGTTCCCTTTAGACACACATTCTGTCCAAATTATCTCTTGCACATTGGAAATAATGCTGACTCCATTTCTCTGAATTTTTCTTTTAATACATACACATTTTTGTACCACTTGTTCCTGAAGCACGGAATTTCACATCTAAACTGAAAACTTTCTTCCCCTGAACTCCTGTTTTGTCCATATCACATCTAGGTCTGTAAGCTTCTTTTGTCCCAACTGCTACTCTCATCTAAACTAAAAACATTGTCTTAGTTAGGGTTACTACTGCTGTGATGAAACCCCATGACCAATAGTAACATGGAGGTGGATTTTGACCATACTACCATATAACAGTTTATCATCAAAAGCAGCGAGGACAGGAACTCCCACAGAACAGAAACCTGGAGGCAGGAGCTGATGGAGAGCCCACGGAGGAAGGATGCTTACTGGCTTGGTTCTTATGACTTCCTCAACCTGCTTTCTTATAGAACCCAGGACCAATAGACAAGGAGAGGCTCCACCCACAATTGGCTGGGTCCTCCTCCATTAATTACTAATTTAACAAATGCCTTACAGGATTTTATAAAGATCAATCTTCAGGAGGCATTTTCTTAATTGAGATTTCCCCCTCTTAGTTTAAGACAAGTTGACATGAAAAAAAAAAAAAAAAAAAAGACAAGTTGACATGAAACTATCAGCAAAAACATCATTTCTTGTCAAGCTGCACTCTTCTTTGTGCCTATTAATGTCCTCTATAGTAACAAAAGTTACACACAGACATAATACATACACACACACAATGCACACATATACCACACACACACATGTAAACGCACACATATGTGCATATACATACTACATATATATGCACATATGCACACCATATACAAACATGCATACACGTACTATGTACACATATGCACACACATACCATATACATGTAATTTTTTAAAAAAAGGAATTCTTCCTGTTAGAGAAGCTAAGGAGATTGATATGTGCAAAGCAAGCAAGCAGTCCTGAAGTTTAGTCACATGTGCTCCATTAATGTGTTGAGACAGACAGAATATACTCTTTCCTGAGATATTTTACAGCCTTCATCTGATTAGCTGAGACAAACTGCTAAGGGTGATGTCCTGTAAGTAAAGTAATGGATTGCAAACACTAATCAAGACTACAAAATATATTTACAGCAACATCTTGATGATTAAACAATATAACCTAGTCAAGATGGTACATAAAATCATCTCAATTCAATAGGAATTAAACCTTAATGCTCCCTTAAAAATTCATACATGGGAAATATTACAAATAACATGTTGATGGTAAAGGACAAGGCCTTGAAGAGGTCTTGGGAGTAAAGGCCACATCCAGGATATAAGTGCACTGAGAAGACCTCCGAGAGATGGTTGTTCCACTCTTGCTGTAATGATGACAAAGCAAGCAATCACCTTTGAACCCTAAGCAATCCCTTACCAGAAGTTTCTAGTACCTTGATCATAGACCTACTAGTTCCCCGAACTATATAAAAGAAATGTTTCGGTTCAGTAGACAGTGATGATTTGGTATAACAGCCAGGAATGGCTAATCCACACTTTATGTTCTTTAATACAGAGCAAACGCTAGTAAACAGTTTTTACATTTCCCCTGATGTGTTCAGATGATTCTTCTCATGATGTTGCCACCAGTATTAGTAGATGAAACATAAGAGACCTGTGATGTGTATTTCTAAAAGAAATTCCTACTTCGTCTTTTCCCCTTTTATCTGTTCATCAGTACCTCAGACTCCTTATCCAAACTCTCACTAAATTTTCTCTTAATGCATGTTAGAAGTCACAAAAATCATTTTGTTAATTCATTTTTATTTATTTACATCTAAAATGGTGTAGCCCTCTTCTTTATATGTGCCTGGGAACTCAGACCAACTTGTGTATGCTCTTTGGTGGGTGGCTCAGACTCTGGGAGCTCCCAGGGGCCCAGATTAGTTGACACTGTTGGTCTCCCCATGGGGTTGCCGTCCTTTTCCGTTACTTTAATCCTTCTCCCAACTCTTCCATAGGGATCCCTGACTTCCATCCAATATTTGCCTGTGGGTATCTGCATCTGCCTCAGTCAACTGTTGGGTAGAGCTCCTGTCTGCAAGCACAGCACAGCATCAGTGATAATGTTAGCAATTGGTGCTTGTTCATGGGATGAATTGCAAGTTGGGTTGGTCACTGGTTAACCATTCTTTCAGTCTCTGCTCCATTTTTGTCCCTGCATTTCTTTTAGACAGGAGCAACTTTGGGCTGAAAGTTTTGTCATTTTGTCATTCCATTCCTCTACTTGCTACTAGAGGTGGTCTTTTCAGGTTCCATATCTCTACTATTGGCATTTAGGCTAAGGTTACTCACATTGAGACTAGATCCTCCTCCATTGCAGTTCTCTGAGACATTCCCCACTCTCTACCCTCTACCAGGGAGCTGCATATTTTTGTTCATTCTCTTGATCCTCTGGGAAGCTCTCCTTTAGCTCCCTACATCTGATGATGCCCCCCTTTCCCCCCTTTCTTCTTCCACCCAGGTTCCTCCCTTGCTCTGCCTCCCATGACAATTTTGCTCCCTTCTAAGTGAGATTTAACCATCTTCACTTGGGAGTTCCTTCTTTTTTAATTTCCTTGGGTCTGTGGGGTGTGTCATGGGTATTCTGTACTTTTAGCTAACATCCACTCATCAGTGAGTACATACCTTGCCTGCCCTTTTGGATCTGCGTAACCTAACTCAGGGTGGTATTTTTTGGTTCCATTCATTTGGCTGCAAAGTCCATTATGTCCTTGATTTTAATAACTCAATAATTACTTAATAGCACTATAGCTATTTACTACCTCAATAGACTAATAGCACAATGAACCAATTTTTTTGTATCTATTCTTAGGTTAAGGGACATCTAGGTTACTTATAGTTTCTAGCTATGACAAATAAAGCTGCTATGACCATAATGAAGTACATGTCCTTGTGGTATGGAAAAGTATCTTTTCGGTATATGCCCAGGAGCTGTAAAGCTGGGTCTTCAGGTAGAACTATTTCCAGTTTTCTGAGGAATCAAAAGAATGATTTCCAGAGTGGTTGTACAAGTTTGTAATACCACCAGTAATGGAGGAGTGTTCCCCTTTCTCCACATACTTGCCAACACATGCTATCACTTGCAGTTTTGATCTTAGCCATTCTGACTGGTGTAAGAGAATCTCAGGGTCATTTTGATTTGCATTTCCTGATGACTAAGGATGTTGAGCATTTCATTAAGTGCTTCTTGGCCATTCAAGACTCTACTGTTGAGAATTCTCTGTTTAGTTCTATACCCCATTTTTTGATTGGATTATTTGTTGTTGTTTTTTTAATTAGTCTTAAGTTCTTTATATATTTTGGATGTTCGCACTCTATTGGATGTAGGGTTAGTAAAGATATTTTCTAACCTGTCCCATTGACAGTGTCCTTTGCCTTATAAAAGCTTTTCAGTTTCATGAGGTCCCATTTGTTGATTGTTGATCTCAAAGCTTTAGCCATTGGTGTTCTGTTCAGAAAATTTTCTCCTGTACCAAAGCGTTCCAGGCTATTTCTTGTTTTCTCTTCTATTAGATTCAGTATAATCAATTTTATGTTGAAGTCCTTGATCTACTTGGACTTGAGCTTTGTACAAGCTAATAAATTTGGATCAATTTGCATTCTTCAACATGCAGAACAACAGTTAGACCAGTACCATTTGTTGAAGATGCTTTCCTTTTTCCACTATATGCCTTTGGTTTCTTTGTTAAAATTCAAGTGTATATAAATGTATGGGTTTATTTCTGTTTCTTTGGTTCAATTCTATTGATCAACTTGTCTGTTTCTGTTCCAATACTGTACTGGATCGCTTTGTGTCAACTTGGCACAGCTGGAGTTATCACAGAGAAAGGAGCTTCAGTTGGGGAAATGCCCCCATGAGATCCAGCTGTGGGGCATTTTCTCAATTAGTGATCAAG
>NC_034595.1:18191643-18193336 GCF_900095145.1 Mus pahari | reverse complement strand
CATGATGTTGTGCAGGAATAGAAACCCTGACTAAGACAAATACCATGCACTTTTTAATCACTATTGCTCTGTAGTACAACCTGAAGTCAGGGACGGTAATTCCTCCAGAAGGTTTTTGGTTTTTTTTTTTATTTGTTTGTTTTTGTTTTTGTCGTTCAGAATTGTTTTTGCTATCCTAGGTTTTTGCTTTTCAATATTGATTTGAGAAATGCTATTTCACAGTCTGAAAAAAAAATGTGTTAGAGTTTTGATGGGAATTGCATTGAACCTACAGATTGCTTTTGTTAAAATAGCAATTTTTACTATGTTAATCCTATCTACCCATGAGCATGGGAGATCTCCCCATCTTCTGAGGTCTTATTAGATTTCTTTCTGCATGCACTTGAAGTTCTTGTCATACAAATCTTTCACTTGCTTGGTAGAGTTATTTATGGCTACAATGAAGGGTGTTGTTTCCCTAATTTCTTTCTAAGTCCACTTATCATTTGTATAAAAGAAGGCTACTGATTTGAGTAAATTTCATATCCAGCCACTTTGCTGATGTTGTTTATCGGCTGTAGGAGTTCTCCGGTAGAACTTTGGGGGTATTTTATATACACTATCATATGTTCCCCAAATAGTGATTCCCTGACTTTTACCTTTGCAATTTGTATTCCATTGATCTCCTTTTGTGTCGTATTGCTCTAGCTAGAACTCCAAGTATTATATTGAAGAGATAGGGAAAGAGTCTGTAGCCTTGTCTTGTCCATGATTTCAGTGAAATTGTTTCATGTTTCTCTCCATTTAATTTGATGTTGGCTATTTAACAGCACACCTGAAATCTCTAGAACAAAAGGAAGCAAACAGGCCCAAGAGGAGTAGATTGCAGTGAATAGTCAAACTCAGAGCAGAAATCGACCAGTTACAAAGAAAGAGAACAATACAAAGAATCAACAAAACCAAGAGCTGGTTCTTTAAGAAAATCAACAAACTACATTAACTAACTAGCCAAACTAACTAAAGGGCAAAGAAACAGTATCCAAAACCAGAAACAAAACCAGAAATGAAAATGGAGACATAACAATAGAAACAGGAATTTCAAAAACCATCAGGTCTTACTTCAAACACCTATCCTCACAAAACTGGAAAAATCGAAATTAAATGGATAACTTTCTAAACAGATACCACATACCTAAAGTTAAATCAAGATTAGGTAAACTGTCTAAACAGTTCCATAACTCCTAAGGAAATAGAATCAGTGATTAGAAACTTCTCAACCACCACCAACAACAACAAAAAAAGCCCAGGGCCAGACAGATGGTTTTAGTGCTGAATTCTACCAGACACTCAATTCCACAAAATTGAAACAGAAGGAGCACTACCTAATTCATTTTATGAGGGAATAGTTACCCTTATACCTAAATCGCACAAAGACCCAGCAAAGAAAACTTCAGACCAATTTTACTTATGAACATCAATGCAAAAAATTCAATAAAATTCTCCCAAACTGAATTCAAGAACACATCAAAAACATCATTCACCATAATCAAAGAGGGCCAGGGATGCAGGGATGTTCAATATACAAAAATCCGCCAACACAATCCACTACATAAACAGACTCAAAGAAAACAATCACATGAATATCTCATTAGATGCAAAAAAAAAAAAAAAAAAAAAAAAAAAAAAAAAAAAAAAAAAAAAAAAAAAAAAAAAA
>NC_034595.1:18187386-18191638 GCF_900095145.1 Mus pahari | reverse complement strand
AAAAAAAAAAAAAAAAAAACAACCTTTGACAAAATCTAAAATCTAAAAGCCCTTTATTTTAAAAGTGTTGGAAAGACCAGGAATTCAAGGCACGTAACTGAACATTATAAAAGGAATAACAGCAAGCTAATAGCCAGGATCAAATCAAATAGAAACAAAAATTCTTGTAATGTATGAAAGGAGTTTTGTCATATAATCAAAAAGATTTATTAGAAAGCCTGTCTATGATATTCACACCTACAATTCTAGCATTTGGCCAGCCTGGGCTGCATAGCAAGACCTGTCACAACCTCCAAAAAGTTTCATCATAATCAGCATATTATCTGTTCTTTCAAACTCTGAAAGAAAAGAAAAGCTCCTGCTCAAACAATTATAATTTGAAAACTCGTATTCTCCTAAATTTGTTTAACTCATTTGACTCAAACCACTCCAAACATTTTTCTTGCCGATATTTAGGAAAGCCAATTTTAGGAAATGTCTGTCACGTAAGGCCGTATCGTATCTCCCATCAGCTATTTTTCCCGAAACAACATTCTTTGAATCAAATTGTTGATTGAATGTTCCTTACACTGTCTTCGCCCTGCTATCTGCTGACATGCTTTAGTTCATACCATTCTGTAATCATTATGTCAACCTTCTCTATGGCAGAAGCAGTGCTATGGGAGCTATGACACCTTTTCCCCTTCCCAGGCATACAGGAAGAAGGCATTTCCTAACCTCATATCAACTCCCCCCAGGGGCACACTAATTCCAGCTCCTTCTAGATTCCAATCCCTATCATGCCCCCCTCTCAACTTCATGATTTTGATTCACAGTGCACTAATCAGGGCTATCCCTATGTGCATGGCATAGAGCCATCCACACCGGAGCACTGGTAACTTAACAGAGGCGCCTTCCCTCCACTGCAAGCAGAGCTTCATGAGCTGTCCCCTCCATCCGTTCTGGATTCTTGACTGGTTTAATCCTGGGTAGACATGCCATAGGTGTAAGAAGTGCTTTCTGATTGACGTGCTGGAACTCACGCCTGATACTGCAAACCTGACTGAGACCCTGTGGCTAGGGAAGTCTTAGACCCTTTGGGAGAACTTATTATAATTACTTCAGTTAAGGGACACGGTGCCTCTTAACATAAAGTTTGACTAAAAAGAGGAAAACTCTCAGATGTTGGAATTAAAGAGATGGCTGAATCCCAATTCTCTCACTTGTTCTCCTTTGAGTTTGGAAAAATAACTTTATACTCCTAAGCTTCAGTTTCCTCGGCTTTGTATCAGAGATTAATTCCAACCTCGTGTTCCCCCCTCCCATGTAAATTAATTGAACCCAGTAGACAGACTGGCACATTAGTAAGAGCTCAACAAAACAGCAACTGCTGATGCCTGGGCCTGGAAAAGCTGTGGCCACAACATGTCAGCAGGGGACATCCTGCCCAGGGATGCTCGCCAGAGCCCTAAAGGAAATTGGATAGCTTTTGAAGTAGACTTGATTAAATATGATTTTGCAGCTCCTGCTGAGAGATGGGTTATAAGGGAGAAGCTGAGTTTCTTTATGGAAAAATCAAAGATGGAATGTCACATAAAGCCCTACTTTTTTATTTTATTTTTTTACTATTCTATTAGTTAATTATTTTATTTATTTACATCCAAAATGCTGCCCCTCTCCTAGTAACTAATTACAGAGTTCTTACCTTCATTCTCCCTCCCCTTCACCTCTGAGAGGGTATCACCCTCCCTGAGGCTTCAAGTCTCTACAGAATTAGGTGCATCCTCTCCCACTGAGGCAAGACAAGGCAGTACTCTGCTACACATGTGCCAGAGACTGTGGACCAAGCTGTGTATACTCTTTGATTGGTGGATTTGCCTCTGGGAGCTCCCAGCAGTTCAGGTTAGTTGACACTGTTGGTCTTCCTATGGGGTTGCCATCCCATTCAGTTCCTTCAATCCCTGTGCATTCACATCCAGCTTTATACTCAAATATTTGTTTTTATAGATTTCTTGTGGGCTTTTGGAAATAAGTCAAATGGTTACACATAAGGTGTAACTGAGAGATTTTTGTCTAAGAAGGATCATTTAGTCTATGGGAAAATAATGGGAACATTTGGCTTAGTCCTCCATTAAGAAACAATTGTTAGATTGAAGTCAACCAAATGAAGTGAATATGAGAGCTTTATTGAATGTTCTGGTGCCCATTTGAATGGCTATTCACCATTTTCTCCATAAGCACAGAATACAGCAGAAAAGATTCTGACCCAAAACCTACAGTTCTTGCCTTCTCTGGTCAGTAAAAGCAGGCATTGTACAGACACTTTATTAAGTGTCTTATAAACTCTACTTCACTTCCTACCACAGACTGAAGAAATTATCAACTGTTATTCTTGTTTCACTGTTTAGAGATGCATATTTGTGAGTTTTCCATCACTAAAATCAAATACCAAAGATAATTAACTTATTAAAATCCAACAGTTACAACTAGAAGAGAAATGTCATCGACAGTTTTAACCAGCTGTGAATCTGTAAACTATGACAAAAACTGGCTTGGAAAGATCAGCCCACTTGTGCAATAATGGCACCAACTGTTTTATGATTGGATTTAAAGCTACCTTCGCAGGACAGAACTAATTAAGGCCTGGTATCATTACTTGGTCAATAACTAATGGGTCCTAGGAAAGTGTCTACTACTTTGTAGAATTAAACAGCCCCATAAAAATCTATTCATTGCCCAGATATTAGGATTTCTTGCAACACTCATCAGAGAAACTTCTTTTGACAATACATGCTAGTTAATGCAGGGACCTATGATACATCAATATGTTGATAGATCTGAAGCACATTCAATCCTAAATAATATATCTATATCAAAACCCTCTCTTCCAGGAATTATAATAGAAGGGGGATTAGAATGATTGCTAGTGTCAGGCAAAATAGATGACAGTGTTTTCTAGACTTGAGAGGGCTGTTTTGCACATGTGAACTTACAGAAGCTGTGTCTGAATGCAAAAGACCTGCACAAGATAAATCTAGACAAAGTCTGAGAGTAGATAGTGAAGGAAGTCATGAAGTCCCACCCTTATCTGAGAAGCTGTTGGGATGATGGCTACTGGGGGTTGCAGTCATATTTTGTCAGAGGTGTGTCCCCTGAAAGGCTTACCCATGCTTCAGTGTGTCATGATATACCCATGTGAATACTGGTAATAAGGTAACTAGTAACTAGTAACTAGTAACTAGTAACTAGTAACTAGTAACAAAGAGGATTCAGTGGATTCAAAAAAAAAAAAGAAAGAAAGAAATTCACATGAAGCTGAGACAGAAAAGTGGTATGGAGAATAGAGAAGAAATTGGAGGGAAAGGAATGGGTGGTGGATTTGAGCGAAATATATTGCATGAATGTGCAGGGAGACTTTCTAATGTACTATATGGAAGAATCGCCTGTCAATAAAAAGCTGATGGCCTATTAGCTGAGACAGGAAATAAGAGGCGGGATTTCCAGTAGGGAGAGAGGAAATTTGGGATAGAGTTAGGCCCAGGAGGAGATTTGTCTGAACTCTGAGGAGACAGAATAAAACCAAGGAGAGGTTAAACAGTCACATGTCACTCCTTGAATAGAATGAATGGGTTAATTTAATTATAAGCTAATTAGGGAATGAGCCAAAGCTTTTGGTCTAGATATTTATTCATAAATTAAAAGTCAGAGAGTTGTTAGTTGAGGAACTGGGATGTGGGTACAGAAGCCCTTGGCTATATCCATGTAAAAATTAAAATTAAATTAAATGCTCATGAATCCCAAACCACAATTGTATTATTGTTTTACACCAGATGTTGTGAGCACAATCTGTTTAGATAAGAAGCATACAAGGATATATAAATTGGCTTTTAACAGGATGTATGAATGTGCTTGGTGTTAAGATATACCTGACACAGACAGCAAGCTTCTTAAGGCAGTAGCCTCTTCAATACAAGAGGTATTCAAGCAGAAGTTTAAGGGAGCATGTCAAGGGCATTTTATCATGGGAATTGTATACTATCTAAAACATTAGTGCAATGTTTCTGTAATGTTAAGTGTTACTTTGAAAGAGAAAGACCCAGTAGGTCCACACATTTGAATGCTTGATCCTCAGTGAAACTGCTTGAGTAGGGTGAGGAGGTGTGGCCTTGTTGAAGGAGCTTGAGGTCTTAAAAGCCCTCATTGTTGCTTTGAGGTTTTAAAGGCTCATGCTAGGCCCTCTCCCTCTCCCTCTCCCTCTCCCTCTCCCTCTCCC
>NC_034595.1:18179057-18186852 GCF_900095145.1 Mus pahari | reverse complement strand
CTTGCTGCCTGTGGATCAGGAACTAAAACTCACAGCTCCAGTGTCACGCTTCTTGCTTCCCATCATGATGACATTGGACTTGCCTTTTGAACAGGCAAGACCTCCATTGTAAGAGTTTCCTAGGTCACAGTGCCTCTTGACAACAACAGAACAGTAACTAAGCAGTTACTAAACATTCACCGGCTTATCAGATAAACATTGATCTCTGCCTATGTGTGCCCACAGAAGAAAGAGCATTCTTTCTGGAAAACCAACTAAAGTGAAGCCCTTTTCCTCTTTTCTCGGGTACTCATTCTTTATATTTGATATGCTCAACCTAGAAAGTGATTAATCTTGTGATTTAAATCACACAAAAAAAGCTTCAGTCAACTCCTGTACAGATATTTCCAAATAGAGATCAATAAGGGAGAAAATGTTTGCTGGAAAAAGGAAAGAAGAAACAGAAGGTCAAGGGTCATATTAGAAGCTAAGGACAGAACTAAGAAGATAGAAAAAGAGAAAAGACCATTTCATCCTCTGTCTGGGGCCACCCTCACACCTGTAAAAATATCTCTAAGGAAATGTTGTCTGATATAAATCATAACCTTGAAAAATAGTCTGAGAGAGCAAGAACACTCCTTACAGGTAAGCATTCAAGCCCATTCTGAAAGAACTGACCTGTACTCAAAGTACAAGAGAGAGAGAAAGAATAAATAGTAAATACCTTTTCTGAAAAACCCATAAATACAACATGGACATGTGGTTAAGAACCAGGTTTTCATCTTCTTTTATATGTGTGGAACCATAAATACCAGAATAAATTCCAGGAGCCTGTGGTAAAAGAGGCTGATTCGGCATCCTGGAGGCTAAGCAGATGCTGTTTTTATTTTGTATATATGTTTCTTTGATTGAAGTTTTTGGAAAACAATGGACAGGACAAAGTTAGCCTTTAATGGACTGGCTCATAGGCAGCAGAGTTGATTCACAGAATCTTAGAGGAGAGTAGAGAGCCTGACAAATACATAGATGGATGCTTGCAGCCAACCATTGGGCTTAGCACAGAGTCCCCAGTGGAGGAGTTAGAGAAAGGACTGAAGGAGCTGAATGAGTTTGCAAATCCATAGGAAGAACAACAATATCAACTAACCAGATCCCCCAGAGCTCCCAGGGACTAAACCACCAACCAAAGAGTACACATGGAGGGACCCATGACTCTAGTTGCATATGTAGCAGAGAATGGCATTGTTTGGTATCAATAGGAAGAGAAGGCCTTGGTCCTGTGAAGGTTCAAAGCCCCAGTGTGGAGAAATATCAAGATTGTAAGGTGGGTATGGGTGGATGGGAGTGGGAGCACCCTCATAGAAGCAGAGGTAGGGGTGATGCAAGAGGGGGTTTCCAGAGGGGAAAATGGGAAAGGGGATAATATTTGAAATGTAAATACATAAAATATCCAATTTAAAAAAGGGAAAAAAAAAAGAAGAAATGCAATACTGAATGTTGAGATCCTAAAAACGAGAACATTTCTCAAGAGAACCTTGGGTGTTATAAGTGTACTTTCCCAAGTGAACTAAAGATTCTGTATGTGAAACATTTCCAAATGAGAGTTTGACAGTTACATTAGCATGATGATGTCATGGACCATATTTATGTCCAAGATATCAAAGATACATCATAACACAGAAGCAAAACTAAATGAACAGACTTGAGTTGTAATTCTTCCACTACTTCCATGACCAAGTTCTTTTTCCTTTCTGAAACACCTACATCATCTACAAACTTTCAATGGTCAAACTTTTCTTGTGAGTTTAAATAAGACACTATAAATAACATTCGATCCCTAATGCACTGTAAAGTCCAGTAAATGTGACTTTTTACGTTTTTTTATTATATGTACTTTTGGAAGAGACTTCTCTTTTTTACATCTTAAAATCTATATCATGCAAGACTACCTGTCTGGATTAATCTAATTGGGAATAATCAAGATACGGGAGATTAACCAATTGTCAAAATACCTGCTGTGCTGTACAAGAATGAGTCTCAGTTCAGATGCCAGACGTAGAGAAATAAAAATTAGGTATCTAAAATCCTAGAGCTATGAGTGGAGACTAAAGACCTATCTCTGGAGATTGCTGGATAGCCACATGCATAATAATCAGTAATCACGCAGTTCAGTTAGAGACATTGCATCAGCAGGCAGGCTATGATGGGGGATGGACTGAGTAACAAGCACTGACCACTATACCTACACACACACACACACACACACACACACACACAATGTAAAGGTAAAGAGCCAGTTGCTGTCATGAATTGGATACTTATTTAAGGCCACCATAAGCCTTCATTACAGTTTTACCAGGTCTCAATGAAGTTCACGTTGTTTGTCCCTCCAGAAAGTTGAGTTCAGCGAGAAGAAACAGCTTAGGGTAGGCACACAATCTCTTCAGGAGCTTAAGCTATCTACAGCCTTTCTCCACCTTCAAAGCAGTCTACCTCCTTGGAAGATCTTCTGGGGTCTTGATGGGGAAAAAAGTAGTATTCAGTTTATCCTTCGGTGGCTCTACCATTCTCCGTTCCTGATTTGCTCCTTGGGACCTCTGTTAGTTCACTGACCTCATGCACAGAAGTTGTCTTTAGGCGTGCCATAGGACAGACTATATGCAGTGATGAACAAGACACTGCTTTTCCTTAAGAGTCTCACGGCCTAGATCAGAGCAGTCCAAACAACAAGAGATGTTGTTAAATGTAAGGATTAGAAATGTTGGGCACAATGTCCTTGTGCTTGCTCAGCATATTTGAGATTCTGGATTCAGTTCCTAGGTGCAGAAAACAAAAGATACAGAATGAAAACAGAAAACATGATTTTTTTTTAATGGGCTATTTTATTTATTTACATTTTAAATGGTATCTCCTTCCTAGTTTCCCCTCCATAAGTCCCCTATCTCCTCCTCCCTCCCCTCTGCCTCTATGAGAGTACTCCCTGACAAGCCCACCCACTCCTTCCTCGGTGGCCTAGTGGTCCCCTACCCTGGGTCATAAAACTTCCACATGACCAAGGGGCTCCCCTCCCAGTGATTCCAGACAAGGCCATCCTCTGCTACACATCCAGCTGGAGCCATGGCTACCTGCTATGTACTCTTTGGTTAGTGGTTTAGTCCCTGGGAGCTTTGGGGGTTCTGGCTGGCTAATATTGTTGTTCTTCCTACGGGGTTACAAACCCCTTCAGGTCCTAAAACATAATTTTTGATTAAGCAAATCCACCTCTACAAGATAAAATGCTGAAAAGTGTATAATAGCATTTCATATAACAAGGAACATTTCAATTCCAAAATGTGATCAGTGTAATAGCATTGATGAAACATTCTACATTATTTTTGTTCTACAGTTTTCAGACTTGGTGAAAGGTTTTTACATCCCCAGCACATTTCCATCAGCATGAGGAGTATTTCAAGGCCTTCACAGCAACTTGTGTTGCTAATGATTAACACATTGGAAATTCTAAGTCCACATAGAAAAACAATCACTAAGCTAAAAAAAAGTATACAAGGAATTACCTAAGAATAAACAGTAAGTGGAAAGCAAATAAACACATAATGCAGAAAATTTGTAAGCATACAGAGGCAGTGTACTTGAGAAAGGAAATTACAGTGTTGTGAGTGTACACATGCACATGTGTGTCAGCATCTCCTTTTTGTTACCTGGGTCTGTAAAGCAGAATGCTGTGAGAGACAACTTCATCAGAAAAAAAGAGGTCCCACACTAACTTTAATTTTTTTCAATGCCTATTTTCAATAATGGTTCTTAAATGCTTTAACCTCCCTTGTAGCCCACCACCTACCAGAGGTAGTGAAAAAGAAAGGATATGGGGAAGTGGACCTGTTTAGAAAGGATTCTTTGGAGCAACTCCAGTCTGTGTTGTCTGGAAATCAACAGTTCAATTCACATGTCAACAGTAGCAGTTAGATCAATTTGCAAACACTCACAAATACACAAGCAGCCCAGTAGGGTAGAGTCACATGACCCGCCTCATGAATCAGCAGTCACAGCACTACCTAGCAGAGACAGCCAGGCTTTAGCCTCAGCAAAGGTCAGCGGGAGGGACCCAGAGGGATGCTTGGAGAAGTTCTAGGCTGCGCCTCTCTCTCCATGAAGGGAAGATCAGTGAAGCTCTACAAGCAAGCCAAGCTCACTCTCCTGTACTGTCTGTCGAGTCCTATTTGTATCCCTCCAATCATCACATGTCCTCCATGGGTCTTGCCTCAGCATGTAAGTCTTTCTCAGCTGACATCACTCTGCCAATCAGCCCGAGTCCGAGCAAGAAAGAAAGGGCAGCAGACCACCAGACATTTGGGGGGCCTTTCTCTTTAAGGAGTTCTGACAAATGTAACTTGACTAAGAAATGGTGTGGTCTTAGTGAAGAATCTTTCATCATGTGTCCTTTCATGTCTTTGCTTTAGCAGGACATCCTTTCATCTGTGTCTGCTCCAGTCAAACGTTACTTCGTGAGTCTGCCTTAGCCTTTCACTTGTGTCCACATCAGGAAAACACTCCTTCTCATGTTTACCCCGGCAAAACACCATCCAAAGCAACTGTCTTTCCAAAGAACCCTTAAGTTTCCACTCCACTACATTCCCACTGCCATCATTCTTAATAACATTTTTATTGAAATATAAAATTTATACTTCCTTAAAATTTTGATTCTTGAGCAAAGTTCTGAAGGAATAAAATAAGTTCCTTCTTTGAACATCTGGAATAAAGGTTCCAAGCTAAAGGACATTTTGAAAAGGAATGCAAATAATTAAAGGAAGTTATAAAATTAATACTGCTTTGTGAGTGTGTGTGTGTGTGTGTGTGTGTGTGAACTAAATGGGGTTTTGGAAGAATCAGTAGATGAGAGTGAAGAAGCCCTATGGTGTTTGAGACCCCAGAGACCTTACTACCAAGACAACAGAAGGTCTGTTGGAAGCTACTTAACTGCGAATGTGGTCAGAGAAGAGCAAGATCGTCATAAATGAAGCTAGAAAACTGAAGCTGAGTACAGGACGCAAGGACTCCTCTACTGACAGCTTAGTTTCTTTTGAAGACAAGTTTGCTACTCAGTCTGTCTTGTGTTTCCACATATCCTGCATCTTGGTGTTGTATCAAATAGTGTGCTCCCCAGTAAGGGCAGGGGCCATGTGTTATGGGTTTTTGATCAGTGTTCTTGGCCACTCTAATTCCTTTAGATGTTCCTCAGCTGTAATCTGCACTGTGACCAGAACAAAAAAGCTTTATTTAATGCAGACCATCTTCTGATGACAAAAGACAAGCAAGTTTGTAATTTAATAAATGTGGTTAAACTTGACCTTTGCAAGCAACAACAAACATCTTGTAGCCTGAAATTTAGCCTCGGAACTTGCCAGGAACATTGGATAATATGATACCTTGATTCTGCACATAAAGTCCTGGACACACAATTTCAAAATGTGTAACCCCGGTGTTTGCCTAAAAGATAATTGTGGAGTTCTTCCTTCAGATGCTAAGATAATTAAAATGATGTCTCACAAAAGGCTATGACTCGTCAAGCTGGGACCAATATGTTGAGAGCTAGCTTCATAACATGATGAATTATAGGAACAATAAGTTGAGACCTGCCAGATGGAAGTCATCGCCTGATGCTTTTACCATTGTGGAAGTGTTGCCTACAGGAAAAAATGTAGAGAGCAGATTGTGGAAAATTTATGCCAGAGTCAAGCTCAAACCCCAGCATCTGATAAATGGTAATACAACAAATCGCTTGGAAACTCGGGCATGTAAACAAATAATGATGGTAACATGCTACCACTTCCAGGGATCCCTAATCCTTCCGTGTGTGTCTCTGGCACACTCCTCTCTGGTTTGCATTGCTGCTTATAATAATCATAAGAATTAGTTAAGCTCTGTGAGTAAACTCTTGAATAGTGCGATACTAATCAAGACTAGTTGAAACTTTTTTTTTTTTTTGGTTTATCTCCCTTTGCTCAAGAGAACCAGGAAGCAGGAGAGGGTATTCCTGCTGGTTTCCTGTTTACAGGCACAGGACACTTTCTCCCCACAGTGTTGTTTTTTTCTATCTGGGAACTAAAATATTCATACTTGAATATTCTTCTAAGACCCGAGAGATGTCCAGCTATTTATGGGCCATATCATCCTTGCATGCTGAGCCCAGATTATCTGATGCAATAGATGAGAGGTTTGTTCTTAAAGCAAATGTCCAATGGACTCGTGCATCAGAGTCCACTGCTTTAGATAATCCCTGAGGTTTGAAGACAGACTCTCTTGTTCTAGAAAGAGGTTTCAGTGTGCACCTGTGTTTACCTTTCCAACTAATGCTAGCTCCAAAAATCCTCTTTGGGGAACTGATCTTTTACCATTATACACTTTCCATTTTAGGTAAAATTAATTCAAAGAGCTAGACATTATGAGATTCTGATACTGTTTGTGGGTGAGGTTCAGCAAACCTGGCCATGACATTCAATTAATTAGATGGTTCCAGGACAATAGAAAACACCAACAACAAAAAAAAAAACAAAACAAAACAAAAAAAAAAACCCAAGATGTTACAAAAATAATGACCTATTAGAATGACTTACAAGGGAAGTGTTCCTTGTATTTAAATATTTGAATACAGACATAAATTTCCTTTGATTATCTAAACTTATTTTTCTTATGTAAAATCAGTGTTCAATAAGTCACTTCATAATTGAGCTTTTGCTCCTGCTCTTTAAAATACAGAGCCCTAACGTCTTCTCTCTTGAGAAGTGAATTACATGGACAGATTCCAAAAGCCTTTGCAAGAATCTTAGAATACTGACAAAGTAAGTAGGCAATAAATATAATTACTCTAGTAGAATTATACCAATGAATTTAAATTGTGTGATACATTTTTACATCATCCGTTTTAAGCATCTCAGCTGACAGATAGTAATCACATTGGAATATTATGAACCCCATCTTCCATGGATATAAACTGAGTTTTTAAGAAGTGAAAGTCCAGGATCTGGTAATCTAAGATTTATACTGCATGCATCTTGTCTCTTTGTTACCCACCCTGGAAAACTTAGCAATCTTCTTTAAATATTAAGACTAGCCATAGATCGTTATGATTTAACCTACTACCCAGGATTCATTTTTGTTAGGTATTTACTTCATTTACATTTCAAATGCTATCCCCAAAGTCCCCTATACCCTCCCCCCAATGCTAACCTACCCACCCACTCCCCCTTCTTGGCCCTGGAGTTCACCTGTACTGGAGCATATAAAGTTTACCAAGGAACCTCTCTTCCCAATGATGTCTGACTAGACCATCATCTGCTACAAATGCAGCTAGAGACAAGAGCTCTGGGTGTGCGGGTTAGTTCATATTGTTGTTCCACCTATAGAGTTACAGACCCCTTTAGTTCCTTGTATACTTTCTCCAGCTCCTCTATTGGGGGCCCTGTGTTTCATCCGATAGCTGACTGTGAGCACTCACTTCTGTGTTTGCCAGGCAGTGGCATAGCCTCACAAGAGACAGCTATATCAGGGTCCTTTCAGAAAAATCTTGCTGGTGTATGCAATAGTGTCTGCATTTGGTGTCTGATTATGGGATGGGCCCCTGGGTGGGGCAGTTTTTGGATGGTCCATTCTTTCGTCTCAGCTCCAAACTTTGTCTCTATAACCCCTTCCATGGGAGTTTTGTTCCCAATTCTTTTTTTTTTTTCCAATTTTTAATAGGTATTTACTTCATTTACATTTTAAATGCTATCCCCAATGTCCCCTATACCCTCCCCCCCACTCCTCTACCCATCCACTCCCC
>NC_034595.1:18136496-18179046 GCF_900095145.1 Mus pahari | reverse complement strand
TATCCTGGGATCCTGTTGTCCTAAGATCCTGGGCGTGTTACAGTGTGTGGAATTGGTGTCTCCTTTGAGGACCGTGGAGTTGTCTGGTCTGTTTGTAACCAAGGTAAACCAGAACTCATCAAGAGGAACCTGAGCCTCTGGTCAGGAAAGGCTCTGGTGTCCTTGTTCCTGCTGTCACAGGCCTGTCACTATTGGATTGGAGCAGCTGTTGTGTTCCACTCACCCATGATCCTAAGATCGGGTGAGCACTCCTCTAGGGACCATGGGGGTGTCCTCTGAATCTGAGCCCTAGGTGACCTGGTTCTGGCTCAGACTGGAAGTTCCTCTGGTCAGGCTGGTTCTCTGCTTCCCTAGTGCTGTCTCAGGTCCTGCACACGATTGGATTGGAGCAGAAGTTGTGTTCTACTCACCAGTGATCCTAAAATCGTGTGGACAGTCCTCTAGGGACCGTAGGTAATTCTGCCAACTCTGCGCCCTAGGTGACCAGGTGCAGGTGCAGACTGGAAGCGAGTTGTCTACCCAGTATTCATAATCTTTTTTCTGAATTCTGTGTGTGACTCCTTATATCCTCTTACAAGCTGAAGCTATTGCAACATACAGAGAATCATTTCAATTGCTATTGAAGCTGTCACACAAGGCATAGAATAAATCATTTGTTTACCTAAATCATATGATTATCTTACCTAATTTAAATGCTAATTTAAAATTAGCTAATGATTTCTCACTGTGCTTGGAGTATTGCTGGTCTTTCAGCAAAATTGTACCAATGTTCTAAGCACTGTGCTCACTCAAATTCCTCAGACAACCCACAAGACTGTCAAGAACTGCCTTTTGTTTGATTTTCCAGCCTCAAATCTTGTTACACCCAACTTTATATGCCACACTTTATGCATTTGCTGCCATTTCCTGTACATTCCTGCATATCCCGTGCGTTTTCTTTAACCATAGGCTCTTAGATCTGGCTGAGACACACCATTCATTGACTTTTCTGGCTTATATATATTCTTTTCAGTGTCTGACCTTAATAGTCTTCATTAAATCCTGCTTTGGGAACCAGACTTACTTACAAGTCCCAGCCCTGGTCCTCATTCTATATTCTTTAACTTATTGAAAGCTCCCTCATTTCCTCTCTACTCTTTTATGGAAGGATAACAGTAAATAATTTACTTATATGTAATTCCTTAGCACTTAGTATGGTTTTCAGCATACAATGTGAGCTAAATAAACATTTTATAGTGGATGATTTTTGTTCTTTGAATCAATGAGGATGGGGTCTGAAAGAAAATAAGATGATACTGGGAGTCACTGTGGTGTTCTGGTCACAGCAGCTGGAAGATTTTCAAAAAACAATGAGTTATAAAAGATTTTAGTCATCATTTAAACCCATCTGAAAGCACTGTAATTTCCTAACTTTGACTTCCTAGGAAATCACATTTTCAAACACAAGCTCAAGAGGAAGGGATGACAAGATAAATCAATGTCTATGACCAAATTTCACGTAAGTGAGAGACATAGAAATATGAAAGGGCAAGGGAAAGATGCAGTCCCTGGGGAGAGGAATTAGAATAATGAGTAGAGTTTTTTTTCTAAATTCCCAGAAGTACCACACATACTCTCTGAAAGAAATAATACTTTCAAGCCTATTTACTTAGGGAAAGCCACACACCCAACAACACACCCAAGTCTCCCTATGCTGACAGATGCTCATTTTCTTCTGATGTCAATTCGTTGATTGAACAAAATTCCATTGAGCATCTGCATGCTTAAGCTCTGGCAGCACTGGCCTCTTTCCTGTGTTAGACACTAAATTAGGGCTCAGTTTTTCCTCATTTTTTTCCTTAGAGCAATGTTTAAAGCTAATATTAGCTTTTTTTTTTTCATTTTATTGGTAAAACTTGCTGACCTGTCCTTCCTATCCACATGCTACATCCTTTCTTTGTCGTACATATTACATCCTTGAGCTCTGCTAGTAAGTGGTTGCTTTGTGGTCTAGAACGAAGAAATTTTAAATTTTTCTAATTCTCAGACAGAACTATACAGGAAATAGAGATGCTAGTATGATTATAGCAAGTTATGGCTTGCAGTGCCCTCTGTAGAATACATCTGTTCCAGTTTTTGATCACAGATGTTCTAGATACTCCAAACCAATACAGACCATTGCTATTGCTTTTAGTGGGTTTCCAAAAGTTGATAGTAAGTTACTAGTGCTGATGAAATCACATACATGGTCACAGAACACAAGAAAATCAACTTGCTACTGAGCAGAAATCTTCCATCCTTCTAACTAGCTTTCATAGAAGGTAATTTATAGACACCTGGGAATAAAGGGCATTGGCAATCTTACCCAACTGTGAACCTTGTAAGCTACAGTAAAGACTGGCATTGCAAAATATGATCACCGGAGAAATAGTGGCACAAATGTTATGGGAGTGACAGTAACCACTTGCTGTTTATATTTAGGGCACTTCACAAAATGAACATATGACAGGCACTGTGAATCTTGCCAATTGCTAATGACTGGGAAGCTCACAGGCTCCAGTGATGAACCTACCATTTTTAT
Organism: Mus pahari; assembly: GCF_900095145.1. Taxonomy (NCBI): domain Eukaryota; kingdom Metazoa; phylum Chordata; class Mammalia; order Rodentia; family Muridae; genus Mus; species Mus pahari. Next base: position 18,176,486 of record NC_034595.1, on the reverse strand, counting down.
TTTTCTAAGTGTATATCATATCAAACTGCTTTCTAGAAAAATGTCTTTCTACTAATAGATTAAAACAGTTCCTAAACCTTATCAGGAAAGTTTCTGTTTTGTTTTTGTTTTGTGGATTTTTTTTTGTCTGCCTGTTTGTTTGTTTGTTTTTAACGGTTAATGGAGGAACTCACAATTAAAGTGAAGCGAGTAAGTAAGTGTGTAGAATGCTCATTCAGCCACAAATGTGAAAGCAATGATACACCACCAACCTGTAAGGCTGAGTGACCGTTGTGGAGGATGCAGAAAGACAATAAGAGCTAGAGGTTTTGGGAGAACTGGGGCAAACCACTGTATTCAGGACATGACAAGACAATGCATGAATGAACTCACAGCAGCTATGGCTCCACTACACAACTTGTGTATAAGATCAAAACGGTCAAATCTCTAGCTTAGATTACAGATAAGATCATAAGCTCCAACCTCTAGCTGAGTAGCTACAGAGAACTGATACTCTCCATTGGACAGAGTCAGGATTTTTTTTAAAGAATGTGGTTGCTGTTAAGTCAACCACATTCCAGTTGATGAACCCACACCCATTGCACACTGTCAGCACAAAGCAGACTTAGCAAGTAATTAAAGGGGCAGACTGAAGGCGAATAAGTTTAGAGGAGTGAGAGTATATATGAGAGTAATTAAGAGGAGAAGTAGGATTAATATTATCAAAATGCACTGCATATATTCAATTAATAAAAATATTCATTTTTAAAATGAAAGATACCTTTCATGTGTTTGAATGCTTATCCCACAAGGATTGACACCATTAGGAGGTGTGGCCTTGTTAGAACAGGGATAGCCCTCATGGAGGAAATGTGTCACCAAGGGGATGAGATCCTATGCTCAAGATCCATCATGTGCAGAAGAGACCTGTCCACTCGCTGCCTGTGGAATCCAGTCTCTCCCCAGGCTACCTTTAAATCAAGGTGTAGAACTTTCAGTTCCTCTAGCACCATGTCTGCTTGGACACTGCCATGCTTCCTGCCATGATGATAATTGACTGAACCTCTGAAACTGTAAGCCAGCCCCAGTTAAATACAGAGTTATCTTGGTCATGGTGTTACTTCACAGTGAAATGCTAACTAAACTGATTCAATCCACTCTAGACTTTCTGACTGATTGTGGGAAGTTTCATCTTTGCCGTCATATATCTTAATTGAAAGTAGAGAACTTTAACTCAGAACTTAGCTCCTATTATGTTCTCAAAGATCACAGGTTTGCAAAGAGACTTCATTTAAAGATCTACTCACATTCTTGAGTATAAAAGTACCCATTGTGTCATAGTCCTATTGCTTACTTCAGGGTCAATGCTTCAAACTGTGCTTGGCCATCAGCATTTGGTGGCTGACATCTATAGGAAAAAGTTTAAACTCCCCACTTAAAACACTTCACAATTAAGCTTCATCTACTTCATCACTCACATCCTGAGCATTCCTTGAGATTGAGTCTGTGTTTCAGATCAGTCAGTTCATTTACTGTTCTATTTCTCCTTGTTCATGTCTCTCTCTCTCTCTCTCTCTCTCTCTCTCTCTCTCTCTCTCTCACACACACACACACACACACACACAAACACACACACACACTTGAAAAATGCATTCTTCTCACTATCAGGATTCCCCACTAAGCTGCTTTTCCTCCAGAAAACATCTCCTGTAACCTATTCTATAGTAAAATGACATTACACCATGTATATACCAAGGGTATCCTATTTTCAGCAATGCCATGATCACCTGATATTTCACTGTACCTTTCCAAAAATGGACTATGAGCCTCTTGAAAACAGTAGGAAGACCCCCTCTGCCCGGTTCTTGCTTCTGGGGCAGACTCCTAATTGTTCTGCTTCCGTGAAGTCACCATATCCCCATCTATCCTAGAGGACCTGCTGCACTCAGAGAAGTTGGTAATAAGCCCTTGCCCTCAGTCCTGGAACTGCGCTGGGAGCCTGGTAGACTCAGGTCACATCACCCACCAAAACTCCTACCCTCCTGAACACCACTCCCTTTCCATCCTTTCCACCCCTTCCTCCCAGTCCTCCAAGATGGTCTGCTCCTGTGAAGACACCATATCATGTTCCATTCTAGAGAACCTGCGGCTCTCCGAGCAGTTGGACCCACTGTACCAGAGGAGATGAGCAGTTGAGGACCCTCTGCACTCAGAGAAGTTGAGGATCCACTCCACTCAGGTTAGTTGAACAACAGCTTGACTGTTCCACTGAAGACCAAACAGTCTGAAGGCCTCCCAGGCGATCTACTGCAACCAGGGCAACAAATCAGCAGCTTGTCTCCCCCTCTGAAGAGCCCCCAGTTGGAAGATACAGCAAGTATCCGATACAGCAAGTGCCACAGGCCTACCTGGAGCCCTGAAGCAACCCAGGGACAAAAGAGGCAGACTCCATACAGTCTCTGAGACCAACAAACACCAGGGATATCCAGATGGCAAAAGGCAAGCACAAGACCATAAGCAACAGAAGCCAAAATACATGGGATCATCAGTACCCAGTTCTTCCACCACAGAAAGCCCTGAACAGAATAACACACATGAAAATCGGCAATCTGTCCTAAAATCCTATCTCATGAAAATAATAGAGTCCTTTAAGGAGGATATCAATAACTCACTGAAAGAAATGCAGGAAAACACAGGCAAAGAGGTGAAAGAACTGAATAAAGCAATCCAAGACCTAAAAGTGGAAGTAGAAACAATAAAGCACAAATGGAGGCAAACCTAGGAAAGAGGTCAGAAATTATAGATAAGTATTATCAACAGAATACAAGAGATAAAAGAGAGAATCTCAGGTGCAGAAGATATGGTAGAAGAGATTGACACAACTGTCAAAGAAAATTCAAAACATAAACATCTCCTAATCCAAAATATCCAGGAATTTCAGGACACAATGAAAAGACCAAATCTAAGAATAATCTCAGAAAAGAGGAGAATGAAGATTCCCAGCTCAAAGGACCTGAAAATGTCTTCAACAAAATCACAGAAGAAAACTTCCCCAACCTAAAGAAAATGGTGGACATAAATGTACAAGGAGCCTAAAGGACACCAGAAAAGAAAATCTCATTACATAATTATCAAAACACTAAATGTACAGGGAAAAGAAAGAACATTAAAAGCTGCAAGGGAAAAAGGCCAAGTAACATACAAAGGGAGACTTATCAGAATTACACCAGCTTTTTAAACAGAGACTATGAAAGCCAGAAGAGCCTGGTCAGAGGTCATGCAGACTCTAAGAGAACACAAATGCCAGCCCAGGCTACTATAACCAGCAAAACTCTCAATCAACATAGATGGAATAACCAAAATATTCCAGGACAAAACCAAATTCAAAAACTATCTATCTACCAACCCAGCCCTACCGAGGATCCTGGAAGAAAAACTCCAACACAAGAAGCTACTGCACTAGAGAAAGGACAAGCTATTAGGCATCTCACAACAAAGTCAAAAGGAGAGCCACAAGCACATAAAGCCACCTACAAAAACAAACATCAGGAACCAACAGTTATCTGACTTTAATATCTCTCAATATTAATGAACTCAACTCACCTATAAAAAGACATAAACTAACAGACTGGATATGAAAACAAGAACTAGCATGTTGCTGCATACAAGAAACATACCTCAATAAAAAAAGACAGGCACTACCTCAGAGTAAAAGGATGGGAAAAGGTCTTCCAAGCAAATGGTCCCAGGAAACAAGCAGGAGTTGCCATTCTAACATCCAATAAAATTGACTTTCAATGAAAAATTATCAAGCATGATAAAGAAGGACACTTCATATTCATCAAGGGGAAAATCCTCAATTCTGAACATCTATGCCCCAAATGCAAGAGCACCCAAATTCATAAAAGAAATTTACTAAGGCTCAAAATACACTTTGAACTCCATACAATAATAGTGGGAGATTTCAATACCCCACACTCACAAATGGACAGGTCATTGAAACAGAAACTAAACAGAGACACAGTGAAACTAAGACAGGTTATGAACCAAATGGGTAAAATAGATATCTACAGAACATTTCACCCTAAAACAAAAGAATATACTTTCTTCTCAGCACCTCATGGTACCTTCTACAAAATCGACTATATAATTGATTACAAAACAACCCTCAACAAACAGAAGATTGAAATAATACCATGAGTCCTATCAGAACATCATGGCCTAAGGCTGGTCTTCAAGAAAAGCAAAAACTACAGAAAGCCAACACACAATGTGGAAATTTAACAAGTCTTTACTCAGTGATGGTCAGGGAAGAAATAAAGAAAAAATTGAAGACTTCCTAGAATTTGATGAAAATGTTGAAACATCATACTCAAAGTTATGGGACACAATGGAAGCAGTGCTAAGAGGAAAGTTCATAGCACTAAGTGGCCTAGAAAAGGACAGAAGAGATCTTACACTAACAACTTAACAGCATGTCTCTCTCAGGTATGCTTTTTCTTCTAGAACAAAAAGAAGCAAATTCACCCAAGAGAAGTAGAAGTCAGGAAATAGTCAAACTCAGGAACAAAATCAAATAGAAACAAAAGATAACAATATAAAGATTCAGCAGAACCAAAAGCTGATTCTTTGAGATAATCAACAAGATAGATAAACCCCTATCCAAACTAACTAAAGGGCATGAGAGGCAGTATTAAAATTAACAAAATCAGAAATGGAAAGGGAGAAACAGAACAACATAACAACAGAAATGGAGGAAATTTTAAAAAGCATCAGATCCTACTATAAAAGCTTATACTCAACAAAACTGGAAAATCTAGATGAAATGGGTGTTTTCTACACAGATGCCACATATCAAAGTTAAATCAAGGGCACGTGAACTATCTAAACAGACCAAAATTGCACAAAGAAAGTGAAGAAGTCATTATAAACCTCCCAACCAAAAATAAGCCCAGGGCCAGATAGATTTAGTGCAGAATTCTACCACACCTTCAAAGAAGACCTGATATCAATTTTCCTCAAAATATTCCATAAAATAGAAACACAAGTTTCTATTTTATCCAACTCATTCTGTGAAGCCACAATTACTCTAATACCTAAACCACACAAGGACCCCCCAAAAAAAAGAGAACTTCAAACCAATCTCACTTATGAATATGGATGCAAAAATAATTAATAAAATTCTTGCAAACTGAATCCAAGAACAAATCAAAAACAACATTCACCACGATCAAGTAGGCTTCATCCTAGGGATGCAGGGAAGATTCAATATACAAAAATCCATTGACATAAACCACTATATAAACAAACTCAAAGAAAAAAATCACATGATCATCTCCTTAGATGATGAAAATGCATTTGACTAAATACAGCACCCCTTCGTGTTAAAAGTATTAGAGAGATCAGGAATTCAAGGCCCACACCTAAACAAAATAAAAGCATTTACTGAAAGCCAAAAGCCAATATCAAATTAAATGGAGACATACTTGAAACAATCCCACTGAAATCAGGGACAAGACAAGGATGGCCATTCTCCCCATATCTATTCAATATAGTTCTCAAAGTGTTAACTAGAACAATAAGACAACAAAAAGAGATTAAGGGGATACAAATTGCTAAAGAAGAAATAAAGGTATCACTATTTACAGATGATATGATAGTATACATAAGTGACCCCAAAAATTCTACCAGAGAACTTCTTTAGCTGATAAACAACTTCAAAGTAGACAGATATAAAATTAACTCAAATAAATCAGTAGCCTTCCTTTATACAAAGGGTAATCAGGCTGAGAAAGAAATTAGGGAAGTAATTCCCTTCACGATAGCCACAAATAGCATTAAATATCTTGGGGTAACTCTAACCAAACAAGTGAAAGACCTGTATGACAATAACTTCAAGTTGCTCAAGAAAAAAAATTAAAGAAGGTCTCAGAAAATGGAGAGATATCCCATGCTCATGGATTGGCAGAATTAACATAGTAAAAATGGCCATCCTACCAAAGGCAATCTATAGATTCAATACAATCCCCATCAAAAATCCCAAAATTTTGCATAAAAATTGATAAAAATTGCATGCTATTGGTACAAAGACAGAAATATTGATCAATGGTATAGAATTGAAGACCCAGAAATAAAACCATACAATTATGGTCACTTGATCTTTGACAAAGAAACCCAAAATATACAATGGAACAAGAAAAGTATTTTTTTAATTAGATATTTTCTTCATATACATTTCAAATGCTATCCCCTTTCCTAGTTTCCTCTCTGAAACTCCCCTATACCCTCCCCCTGTCCTGCTCCCCAACCCACCTACTCCTGCTTCCTGGCCCTGCCATTCCCCTGTACTGGGGCATATAATCTTTGCAAGACCAAGGGCCTCTCCTCCCATTGATGACCGACTAGGCCATCCTCTGCTACATATGCAGCTAGAGACACGAGCTCTGGGGGTACTGGTTAGTTCATATTGTTGTTCCTCCTATAGGGTTGCAGACCCCTTCAGCTCCTTGGGTACTTTCTCTAACTTCTTCATTGGGGGCCCTGTGTTCCATCCAATAGATGACTGTGAGCATCTGCTTCTGTATTTGCCAGGCACTGGCATAGCCTCACAAGAGATAGCTATATCAGGGTCCTGAAGGAAATCATCTTCAATAAATGGTGCTGGTCTCACTGCCTATATGTCTGTATGTAGGAAAATGAAAATAGACCCATATTTTTCACCTTGTACAAAGCTCAAGATCAAGTAGATCAATGACCTCAACATAAAACCAGATATATTTAATCTAATAGAAGAGAAAGTGGGAAAGAGCCTTGAACTCATTGGCACAGGGGTAAATTTCCTAAAGAGAACTCCAGTGGCTCATGCTCTAAGATCAAGAGTTGATAAATGGAACCTCTTGAAACTGGAAAGGGTCTGTAAGGCAAAAGGTATAAAAAGACAAATTGGCAACCTACAGATTGGGGAAAAATATCTTCACTAACCTCACATCCAGTAAAGAGCTAATACCCAAAATATATAAAGAACTTAAGAAGTTAAGTACCAAAAAAAAAAAAAACAAACAAACAAACAATTCAATCAAAAAAATGGGGTATAGGACTAACTGAGAATTCACAACTGAAGAATCTCTAATGGCTGAGAAGAAATCTTCAAAGTCCTTAATGATCAGAGAAATGCAAATCAAAACGACCCTGAGATTCTGCCTTATACCAATCAGAATGGCTAAGATCAAAACCTCAGGTGACAACACATGTTGGAGAAGATATGGAAAAAGAGGAACACTCCTCCACTGCTGGTGGGATTGCAAACTGGTACAATAAGTTAGGAAATCAGTCTGGAGGCTCCTCAGAAAATTGGAAATAGATCTATCTGAAAACTCAGCAATACCACTCTTGGGAATATACCCAAAAGATGTCCTGCCTTGCCACAGGGGCATATGTTCCACTATGTTCATAGTGGCCTTGTTTGTGAGAGCCAGAAGCTGGAACCAACTTAGATATCCCACGACATTAGAATGGATATAGAAAATGTGGTTCATTTACACAGTGGAATACTACTCAGCTATTAAGAACTATTAAGAACGAGGAGATGCAGGCAAATGGATGGAACTGGAAAATATCATCCTGAGTGAGGTATCACAGACCCAAAAGGACATGCATTGTATGTACTCACTAATAAGTGAGTACAACAAACAAAAAACAATCAAAAAACAAAACATAAAGAATACCCAAGATACAGTCCACAGAACTCAAGAAAGTCAACAAGGTGAAGTGCCCAAGTATGGACACCTCGTCCCACTTAGGAGCAAGAAGAAAGCAATCACAAATGGGAAAGGAGGGAGGTACCTGGGAGTGGGAGGGAACGTTTATAGGGAGAGGTAGTTGGGGGTGGGTGGGAGAGGGGAATCTGATCTGGTATTGGGTGAGGGAAAATAACTGAAGACCTGAGGGTCTGCAGAAAGAATGCAACCAGGCTACCTCTGGAAATAGGAGGTTGGGGGAGCCTCCAAAACACACCAGAGGTCTGCCAGGAGAGACTCTCAGGACTCAAAGGGAGGGACCTTAGATGAAATGCCAAAGAGTAGGGAGAGGGAACTTAAAAGAGCCCACCTCCAGCAGCAAGACAGGACATCAGCAGGAAGACAGTCACAACTCTGACCCATAATTGTTCCTGTCTGAAAGAATTACAGGGATGGAAATGGAGAGGAGCCTGAGGAAAAGAAGGTCCAGAGACAGGCCCAAAGTGGGATCCAGCTCAAGGGGAGGTTCCAAGGCCTGACACTATTACTGAGGCTATGGAGTGCTCACAAAAAGGGACCTATCATAACTGCCCTCCAAAAGAACCTCCAACAAACAGCTGAAAGAGTCAGATGCAGATATTTGCTACCATCCAATGATCAGAAGCTGCTGACCCCTGTTGTCGAATTAGGGAAGACTGAAAGAAGCTGAGGAGAAGGGCGATCCTATAGGAGGACCAACAGTCTCAATTAATCTGGACCTATGAGATCTCTCAAACGTTGGACCACCAAACAGACAGCATACACCAGTTGATATGAGGCCCCCAACACACATACAGTAGAGGACTTCCTGGTCTGTGTTCATTCAGAGATGATGCACCTAACCCTGAAGAGACTGGAGGCCCCAGGGAGTTTAGAGGTCAGGTGGAGAGGGGAGTGAGGACATCCAGGTGGAGGTAAGGGGTGGGGAGGAGGTGTGGTATGTGGAACAGTCAGAGGGTACATCGGCTGAAGGGGGGGGAATAGAATATGTAAAAAAAAATTAATTAATTAAAATAAAATTAAAAAATAAATTCTTGAAATGTAAATAAAAGAAAAAGGAAAAGAAAGAAAAGAGCAGGAAGGAATGTCTTTTCTCAATGTATGTAAAGATCAATATAATGACCAAAACAGAAGGTTTAATTTGCTTACAAAGAACTTACTGAATACTTAGGTATCATATATCTAAGACTACTCAGAGTCTAGATAAATGAGAGAAAAGTAGTCCAGTTATAAGCCTTGTAGCCAGATATTAAACAATGAATCATCCAAAAATGCCTATTTTCAATCAACATGTTTCAGGAAAAGGTGTGCACCTACGATGCAAAATGCAACACAAATTAGTAGTATAAGAAGTCACCATGCAGACACACTGCAGGAAGAGACAAGGCTTCCAGATGCCCACCACAGTATGTTTCCCTATAACACATACTGAAACCTTCCATCTCTCCACCAACATACTGACATATAATTCGGAACTCAATGAACAGCTTTGTTTCATTTTGGTTTTGTGCATGAAGTTGTATTTGGTATACCTTGCACAATACTTGACACAAGTTCCTGCCTGTCAAATACTGATGTTCATAATCACTCACCTTATACCTTCAGTTATCCACTTGATAGGAGCGGAAGTCAGACTACATGGATGGTTAAGTAGGTACCACACACTAAGATGAAGTGTTCAATATGCCCTCCAAGCTCTTATAGTCCCTCCATATATAGAGCTTACTCACATCTTTAGTTTGGAGAGTTAGGATTACTCAGGAGACTTGGTTTTGACTTTTCAATTCTGTTATTGGTGTATAGAGAGTTGATTTCTAAAAATTGAATTATGTAATGAATAAGTTATATTGAATTCTATACTTTATTCTTTCTTTCCTCTCATTCTTTACTCTAGCTCTCCCCTTACTTCCTGGCTTCTTTCTTTTTTTCCTTGTTATTTCGTATTTAGTGCTATGAATATGCATTGAGAACACATAGAAGACTGATCAGAGAGTGCACTGGTCCTGGTGGAGCTCACAAACACCTGAGGAAAATAAACATTAGCCACAGCCAAAGAGTTACAGTGGGTACAATAATATTGATGAAATTTAGGTTTCTGAGGAAGCTTGTAATAGGAATCTGTTATCAATTGGAAAGCTTGTGAGTTATGTTTCAAGTATATCTTTTAAAACTGGGGAGGCTAAAAGGAGACAATATTTCCAGGATAAAAAAAAAACAGCATTTTTCAAAAAGCATGGAAGATAAATGGTTTGTCAAAGGAATTAAGACGTAGTCATCATGGCTGGACTGAAGATCCTGAAGACTTACAGACAGCCTAAGAGACTAGGGAGGGAGATAGGGACTTACAACAAAGATTACCAGAACACATTAGACAACTTAAATAGTATCTTAAGAGGAATGAAAACAGCATGAAGCTGAGTTTCCTCTCCTCTTCTTAGGTATGCTTTTATTTCTCCAAAAGCCATAGCAATAATTCAGGAAAACCATTTCCTTCTTTTTCCTCTCCTCACCCACTCATGCCTGGAGTGACCCACCCTTGATTTTTTTCCCCACAGCCTTCCCTAACAGGGCTTGATTGTAAGGTATCCAAGCTTGGAAAATTGCCCTGGAAGCCTGGGGCGACAGCTAACATTGCCCACCACATAACTGACCCAAATATGAATCAACCAGGAATTACTGGGTGAAGCCAATGTCCTGGCTGTGCCCTACTCTGAGGTCACTGTGGGAGAATTGGTCCCCAGAAAGCAATTATGCCTGCCCATCCAGGAACATCTGTATCAATGCCCCTATTCACTGGCCTGCCTGTGCCTCCTAGACCTTCTTGTATCCAGAGATATATGTCCAGATACCCACATATGCAGCTGTCAGTGGGAAACCATGAAATGAAGGGGGAAAGTGGAAAATATCTTCCTTTCTGAAAATTTATGGAGAGCAAATATTCAGTCTCCTCCCATGCGATGCTAAATATAGCAGGCAATTGGTGGTCTTTCTAAAACTTGGAACAGACACTGGGTTGTTGGGTTTTGTTTTTGTTTTGTTTTCATACAAAAGAATAGAAAAAGCACAGAAGACAGGCAGATCTGGTGCAATCACTTAATAGACATTCAAAAGCCAACTTTTTAGAGCTAGGTGCCATGCCAACCCATACACTCAAGTGATGGCTGCTGTAGACACAGGAGTTGCTGTTAGCATGGACATGGTCATGGTCAGCACTTTTTTTTGCCAGGCAACTAACTCCACCCCAAAATACATTCCTTTAGCCTTTCTCTCCATACAGCAAGTTCTCTTTTGTATGCTTTAAGTCTCTGGACTTGGTCCCTCTAGGCATGACAGTTCCTGTTTTTAAAACACACAAAAATGCAAATTTTGTACTGATCTGTAATATGTGTCAATTTCCTTCCAAAGGCTGACACTGTGTTCTTTATTAACAGCTCTCCACTTTATTCCCTTTTAAATTTCTTTCTTTTAAATATGCTGTTATAAAAGTTCATACATATAATGTGCTTTGACAATGTACTTGTTGGCCTCTCTTATTGTTCTTGCTGAGCCTTTTCTCCTTCTTATGTTCTAACCCATCTTTGTCTTTTTGTGTCCCAGGGCATGTAATTAGGGTGTTTGCATGGCCATGGGTAAGAGGCTATTTACTTGAAAAGGGAAACTTACCATGGTTAAACCACTGAAGAATATAACACACACACACACACACACACACACACACACACACACACACACACACACAAACACACGGAACTGCCTTTAGCTCCTCAGCAAGTGGCACATGTTATTTATTTGGAATGGAATCTCTAGGCTGGAGTTCCATGATTCAGCTGATGAAGCTGCTCAAGGATCCTCCTGTCTTCGCCTCACCAGCACTGGGATGTCAGGCTTGCCAAACCTGGCTTTTTAGTGTCTGATTTGGGAGGAAGTGGTTAAACTCAGGTCCTCGTGATTGTATGGAACACACTTTACTAACTGAGCCATTTCTCAAACCCCAAGATCAGCCATTTTAATCCATTCTAAGATGGCTCAAAATCAAGATTGTTAAGAGTTTCAGCCAATGCTATTGTTGTTTGGGGTTATCCTGTACACTGAGAGACATTTGCATCATCCAGCTCCACACCCAGATGCCAGTTACAACTCTTTCTCGTCCTACGCAAACGCTTAAATGACCAAGAATGTCTGAAGACATTTCCAAATACCTGTAGGGGACAGTGTGGCTCCAAGTCACTGGTCTGTTTTAATCCCAGAAGTAAAAGCCCTATGTTTAGTGCCTCAAATAAAGACAGAACCACTACTCAGTTCCACACTTTTGGAACACTGATAGATATTGCTCCTGTTTTCAGATTCTACTTAAATACAGTAATTGGAGCATTTTCTTCATTGTTTTCTACATCAGAGACTTTATTATCGCATCTATCTTTACATTCTTTTTACCTAGAGGGCAAAGTAGTACAGTGGTGAATAAGGAGAAAGCACAATTTGAATCTCACCTCAATAATTCAAAGGCTACACAACATTTATAGTAAGTGATTGGACATCTGTCAGCTTCTTTACTAAACCTGACAGGAGCAAAGGATATACTTGAATGTTTTACCTGGGGGGCAAAACACTTGAAGTCCTAGAGTGTAGCTTTATTTTGTAAATGCATTGATTGTAATTATTCTAGCTTGATTGTTCCGCTGGCTGTCCCCTCAACTGTTTCTATGTCCCTCATAATCCCTCTTAAAATGTTATAGCCTTTACATTGTAAATGTGAAAGAAGCTATTTTATCGTTAATGTGGTCCTTTTATATGTTTAATTGTTTGAGTTCATCTTGAATGTCATTGAGATATCAAAATGCAATTGAATCCAATCTTATCAGTGATAAATCTGAGAAAAAAAATACTAAGTGAAAGGTAGAGTCATAAGTTATTTAAGCATTTTAACTAAGACACACATTCTTAGAATAGCAAAACATGGCAAATTCCTTGTGAGACTGAGACAAGACTTCACAAAATCATAGCAATTTTGTATGGCCATTGCAATTTTAATTGTCTACAGACTCTAGACTGGAGACTGTTTATTATGAAATCATCAGTTAAGTGAATTGACTTTTACCATAAAAGTTGATTCCATCTAGATGTTTTAATTAACTAGAACATAGTGAGAAGTGTCTAGAATCATGATAGAAAAGGTGCCATAGAAGCTGCATTCTGTTGGTATCATTAGGAGAAAGTTAGATGGCAAATATTTCAATCATTGAGATCAGAACCCTTTTATTAAAAAAAAAAAAAAAAAAAAAAAAAAAAAACCCTTTAATATCCACCCTCAAACATGTGAAACAGAGTCATAGTCTAAAAGTGATAGTTTAGAGGTAGTTTTATTTTTAATCAAAAGTAGACATGTGAGCCGGGTGTGGTGGCACACACCTTTAATCCCAGCACTCGGGAGGCAGAGGCAGGCAGATTTCTGAGTTCAAGGCCAGCCTGGTCTACAGAGTAAGTTCCACGACAGCCAGGGTTATACAGAGAAACAACCCTGTCTCGAAAAAAAAAAAAGAAAAGAAAAGAAAGAAAGGAAGGAAGGAAGGAAGGAAGGAAGGAAGGAAGGAAGGAAGGAAGGAAGAAGGAAAGAAAGGAAGGAAGGAAAGAAAGAAAGAAAGAAAGAAAGAAAGAAAGAAAGAAAGAAAGAAAGAAAGAAAGAAAGAAAGAAAGAAAGAAGAAAGAAAAAAGAAGAAAGAAAGAAAGAAGCCATGTGGTATGGTGGGGAGTTCACCTGCCTTAGTCCTAATTGCCTATAAGTTTTCTGGAAATAGAGACTGGTCAGATTAATTTACCTATTGTCACTTAATTTTTATTAGAATGTCTCCTTACTGCCTGTGTGCTCATTATTTTCATGCAAGGGCCATCAAGGTGACTAATGACCCTTCAAATCTGGAGTGGCTGGAAAATATTCCCCTACACTGTCTTCAAGTAATGTGCATTCCTTTTTGCTTGTGCTTTTATTCCTTTGTTAGTGAGGGACTTGTTCCATGCTTAACTAATTATTAAAAATGTGACAGAGTTCTTGCTAAACAGTGGTGTGCAGAGAGAAAGATACAGAAGCAAAACTTCCAAAGGTTCTCTCAAGTTCTTTGAAGATCGTATTCATCTTGATTTTGAGGTTGTTTTCCAAAACCACATTCACTAAATTTAACATTTCCATTCCTGTGACCATGTGCCTAGTCCTTCTGTTTGGAGAATTTGGAAGATCAGTTTGGCTCCCTCATAGACTACACATGTCAGAAGTCTTTTGATTTATGAACCAGTGAATGCCATCTTCACTCTTCACATTTCTCTTTTCCAGACCTAAAATAGACAGACTAGATGGAGAGAAAAAACTTGTGGGTTAAATTGCAAAGTCATGAAGAGCATTAAACAGACACTGCTCTGGACCCGTGGTTTCCATCTGCATCTTCTCTCCCTTTTCCTGGACCTGATAGTAACCCAGACTCTCCATTTTTAATTGATGTGCTGCTCAATGCTCATTTCAGGCTTATGATACTTCCAAAATCTCTGTAACCAGTTCCAGCTCCAATGAGTTTCTGCATCATTTCCACAGGCCAGCTGTGCCATACTACATAGAAATATATCCAAGTTCATGGTATAGGTGGATAACCATTTTTACTTTCACTTAAAGTAGACTTCATTGCTCCTGTCTTTTTTTTTTTTTTCCAGGCATTTTCGAAAGACTCATGGAGAAAATGTCTCATCTTTAAGTGAGTTTGCAAACCAAATTCTCCTCTTGGAATGCCCATAAATCCTCTTGTTAAGAATCATCCACAGTGCCTGCATAATTTCTGTTGTTCTACTTCCAACTTCAGTAAGCCAGAATGAGAAGAAAAGGCAATATGAAGAGTGTACCTGTGACAAAATACAGAAGCTTGGATTTGTCATCCATTATCCTGGCCCAGTCCTCCTTAATAGGAATCACAATATTTACTCAGCCTCCTGTAGTAAAAGATAATCATTTTGAAAGACACTTTTTCTCATATTTGACTAAACATTCACTAGAACTGAAACATTCAAGAGGAGAAAATGGATCTGTAGATACTTCTTGTTGTGTTTGTTCTGTTCTTAGTATAGTCCTCTTTATCATGTCACCTGCAGACTGTTGGAGCCTCTAAAGTGTTGTAGCACAAAGCCTGGTGAATAGCACTACTCAAGAGTTAGGAAATCAATTTACATTTAAACTGCCCATTGTGCAAAACAAGCTCTAATTTTATAAGCTAAGCCACATCTTTCTCTGAAAACTGTTTCTTCACCCCTATAATTTCTCACTACAGATTTTCTTTCCAAGATACAGAAGGCATCAGAATTGTCTTTCCTGTGTTTGTGCAGGCAACACCAAGTGGTAATAAATATATACCAGTTTAAAACGTCCACGACATGTGAGGAGAGATGTCGAGAAACAAGAAGTGACTTGGATATGGTGAAAATAATTTCCTTAGTTAAAAGCTAAGAGATTTCCATTCCCATCTTTATACAAAGCTCAAGAACCCCATTCCTTATTCAACACAGGCTTGAAATAAGAATAAAATATTAAGTGACAAGTTTAAAGTGACCGCACAGGACCATCATCCCATTTCTGGAGGTCTCCTGTGGAAAGTATGCGTCACTTTTTTTTTTCTTTTTCTGTAAAGTCATCTCTCATTTTTCCCCTTAGGTGGGGCACTTCTATATGCCGAGGAACAGAGCCTTCTACTTGGGACATTTCATGCTTCCAAGAATCTAATTCTGATGTTAACTGGAAATTTTGTCACACAGAGTGACTCAAGGTCAAGAAAGACACTTTGCTAGGTATCAAGACAGTCAATAGAAGACCTAATAGAAACTTCAAGACTTTGCTCCATCCCTTGCAAGCCACATATCCTAAGATAAATCGCTTAATCTCTGTGACTTCCTATCTTGATTCTTAATGCAGAACTATTACATTTATTTCATATAATTAGCCATGCAATGTATTATCATAATGTCTATGGCAGAAAGCAAATACTCAATACATGCCCACTACTATATACAGAATCTCAATCCTTTTCTCTCCCTCCCCTCTACTTCTATTCCCTGTCCTCTACTCATGTTGCTTTTCTCAACACCATGGTGTCTGTATCCTTTAGCTACCTTTATGAAGTTGGTGTTTGTGACCATTGCTCCACATAATCATATGATAAAATGAATCACAGCTATCACTTCACTTATACAAGATATAAGATAAGAAGCAAAATCAGTGGAGCTTGTGTTGGAACCTAGGTCTCTGACTCAAAGCATGTGTTCTTAGATGCTCTGGGTGCTTCATTTCAGAATAGCCCTCTATCAACCCAAATCAAAGTCCCTGAAGTACCCCTACCATCAGGTTTATAAAGGAAAATTTACAAGATAACAATACATATTTGTCAAGCAGAGATATGACCACAAAATAGCAAAACCATTCCAGTTACCCATCTCTATGTTACCATACAGAATGAAGCAATTAGCATCTGTGACACACTTTTATCACCCACTTCTGAATCCTTACACGTGCAAAGGCAGAATCAAGTTGAATATTATTCTGTAATGAGAGGTAGATTTGCTTCTTACAATCACTGTGACTTTTCTTCTTAACACACTAAATGTTTCTTTTCTGGTCCTTTACAGAAAATGTACGTCTTCATTAATAGATCCTTTCATCAAAATGGAGGAGGACAAGCAACGAGGACAAATTTGGGTGTCCAGGAAAAAAGGATGCCAGGAAAAGAGAGACATGTGGAAGGAAGGCAAAGGGCCATGGAACAATTTAAGACTAAGTGCTGTTCTGCCATTCTCGGCTGTTAGCTGGCAGTGCCAAGAGCTAAGCTGTCCGCAGTTAAGCAGGCAAAGCCAGGGCCCTCCCTGTCTGTCTCTGGGGCCATTTCACAAGCATTCTACTGTCTTGGCTAGCCAGAGATTAACTCCAAAGTACACTGCCCCTGTTTGGCTCTGCATCCTCGGGTCCCAAACACCAAGCCATGGCTTGAGCCAACACAGCTTTTCTTCCTCAGAACTCCTTGCACAATGGATTTGTGACCATCTGTCTCCTGCTCTATTTGCTTTCCTGCACAGAATCAAAATTATCCCTGTAGCCCAAACAGCCCATAACTCAATGTCTGACTCATACTTGGTGCTTAGTGACTGCTAGTTTGTTTGAGAGGCACATAGGTTTGAAGAAAAATACATAAGCCTGAGAATAACTCCACATGAAGTTGAGAATGAATCCTTCCTCTTAGTCATGGTGACACCTTCAAAAGAGGTGTCATTTCCCCGAAGGATGTCACTTCATTATTTACTATGGGAAATAATGGTAATTTGTCTGAGTCAATATTGCTGTGTAGATCACATGAAATTATACAAGGCAAAGATTTCAAACTAACTGGTGACTCCTTTGTATAGACTCCTAATTAGCCTCATGTCCCTCTATTGAAGCTGCCATTCTGACTGAAGAACATGTTAGAGACTCTGGATGACTGGTTCCACAAGGTTGTCTTAAGCTTTCTATGTGCTTTTAAATGGCTCTTTACACAATTATTGTAATCTACGTTCATTCACCAACCATTCGCTCATGTATATTTCACTCAAAAAATATTCATTACTTGTTATTGACCAGAATCTAAGGTATATACATACTAAAATGTCATAGTGTGCAAATCAATAAGAAAATTTGTCTCTTGATGCTTACAGATTAATGGGAGAGAAGACCATTTACAAATCAGCATATAATTGTTTTACTGAATAAATAAATGAAAAATACAGGTAACTAGGGATAAACGACAGTGTGTGTGTGTGTGTGTGTGTGTGTGTGTGTGTGTGTGTGTGGCTGTGGTTGTTTAGTGGGGACACAATGCTTAAAAATAATGAAGTCTTTCATGGATACAAGTCAATTCAACAGCTTAAAGAATGGATGGAACATAAGCAGGTTAAATGTACATCTGTGTAATGTGTAATTGGAGCCATTGATGAAGGGAGGCAATACAGACCAGAGCCTCCCTGGAAGACACAGATTTTCAGGAGAATGACCCATGGGGCACAAAAGAACTTGACACCCTAAAAGCTGCTTGCAGGACAGATTTTTAAATGACCCATTTTGTTACTTCTTATATCTGTCTTTCTTTTCCCTGATGGCTTATATCAATTCTCACAGCTCTGTTGGAAGAAGGAAAGAATGAGAAATAAGAAAAAGCATAGAGAGGACAGAAGAAACATAATGAAAAGGAGACTGAAGCTGAAGCAGTCCCTGGAAGCAGGGGGTATTCATCTTCACCAGGTCTGATCCTGTTCCTTGGTTCCCTGAGTAATCACAGCCCTATAGCACTACCCCTCAGACCTCACTGGTGGACTTGTCTGAGCCTCTGAATATTCAGTTCTCTCTGTATCCATCCATTGTGTAGCTTAAATCGGATGTCCAGCCCTCTTCCTACCACTGATTTCTCTGCCTAAGGTCAGACACTGACCACCCTGAACAGACAAATTTGTGAAGGTTTCTCCCTAGACTCCCACATGTCCAACTCCCCAGAAACAAGCTGAGATTGGAGTTTCTGAAATCTGACTCAGATTGTATTCTCATTGATTAAAGTCATGTAATGAAAATTTCTTTTCATGAACAAGAAGCCTAAAATCCCATTCTTGTCACCAGGACTGGCCTTTTAAAAATCTGTCCTGCAGTAAAATAGAATATTAAGAATTTCAAAAGAATGAGAACAGAGCATTTAATAAAGCATGAGGTCCTTTTTTTAATTTTTGAAAAACTGTATGGCATTGGTTTCATTATAACATTGTCATATGTATATTTCGTTTTGTTTTGGTCACAATGATCTCATTACTGTTTGTTTCCCACTCCCTCCTGGTGGTCACTTTATTGCTTTCAAATACTCCCCTCCTGCTTTAATGTTATATGTTTTTATATATATATGACATATGTAGATACATTATATACACCATATAATACATGGTATTATTATATAGCACATAATCTTATTCTAGATTACACACACACACAAACATGCAATAGTCATACATCATAGTCTGAAATCTATTACCATGATGATCTTCAGTTTGTTCCATTTTCCAGAAAATAGCAAAATGTCCTTTATGGCTCAGTAGAAATATACAGGCAAGAACAAGTTTTAAGTGCAAGTATACAAATGGCAAAGACCACATGTCCTTTCCAGCCTGGGAAGCTGTGAATTCCTAGGCCTTGTACACATTGTTCTTCTGCATCTCTTAGGAACTCCCACACTCTCAGGGACAATCTGTTTGTATACTATCACAGCCTTTCTCTGTATGCATTACCCCTTCTGAGACCACTTCATCTTCTAGGTCACTTAGTTCTTATTTGTTGATATCTATCCATGACCTCATTTTCTTTCCCTGATACTGACAGACATAGTATCTGACTTTGGATTACCACAGTCCTGACCTTTTTCCTGCTAATAGAACTTACTGAATTTCATTGACAATATTTATTTTGTATTTTCTTAACCAGATTTTGCCTTCTAGAGTGGCAGAGACAAGATCTTCTGGCTCTAAGCCATATGTGGTATCTATAGAAATACTTAATTCTATGATTATTTGCACTACATAAGATATGCATGTAATCTACATATTTCTATGGTTGGTTATATTTTGATTGCTTAATCCCCAATGTGGCAGAATTAAGAGTTAATTGAAGCCTTATGTCCAAAGTAAAGTTCAATGTGAAATAGAGAGAACAGTGGTTCTCATCCTTTCTAATGTTATGACCCTGTAATGCAGTAGCCAAACATCAGGTGGAGCTCAGAGGTCTTGTGAAAGTGTTGGGGATAAAACTGAGTAAAGCCTGAGGGGTCAAGGACAGGAAGACCTACAGAGTGAACTAACTTGTGCCCATAGGGGTGCACAGAGACTGAACCACCTACCAAAGTGCATGCAGAGGCTAGACAATTGCCCCCTGCCCCATATGTTTGTTTCAGATGTACAGCTTGACCTTCATGCGAGTCCCCTAACAATTAGAGCAGGGGCTGGCTCTGACTCTGTTGCCTGCCATTGAATCCCCTTCCTCTACCTGGAGAGAAGAGGTGCTTTGTCCTACAGGGACTAGATGTCCCAGGTTGGGGTGGTACCCAAGGGATCTCCCCATTCTCTTAGAAGAAGCTGGGCTAATGGGGAGATGGATTTGTAAGGGCAGGACAAGGAAGAGAGGAAGGGGGTGTAATTGAGATGTAACACGAATAAAATAAAAATAAATTATGGAAAGAAGAAAAACAGCATAAAATCTATTTATTAACACATTTGGTATTTATTTAAAAAGTACCAATTCTTTTAAAAAAATTTTAGTTCCTCATTTTGTACTGACCCCCAACTATAGAATTATTTTTGTTGCTACTTCCTAACTGTAATTTTACTACTGTTATAAATTGTAAGGTAAATATTCACTTTGCAGGAAATCGGATATTTGACCCCCAAAGAGCTCATGATCAACAAGTTGAGAAGTGCTGAATTAGATTGAGTATTAGAAGTGCTAACGTAATAAAAGATAAATGTCCTGATGAGGCCCGAGTAGAAAATCTTGTTTGCCCTCTGATTTCTCCTTCTCACCAAATGGTATTTTCCTCTCACACCACATTCCTCCTGATGCTATGGACTATGAGGTATTCAGGCCAGAGGCCAAACAGATACAGAGAACAAATCTTAGACTTTGAGTCTACAAGTCTGAGCCAGCCAACTAAACCTCTTGTCTTTGTAAGCTATCTACCTTCAGATATTTTAAAATAGAAAAAAAAAGGAAAGACAAAGACAAATGCTAATATAACTTGCACAAAACCACATCTAGCAAATGAAGGAGACAGTACTCGGAGCTGATTTCTTTTCATTCCAAACCCTGTATTCCAAGTCAAAATACTTTACCCATTCTAAAACTTCAGGCAAATACATGAATGCAAGATGTGGCATGCTGAATCATAACCCAAAAAGTGATATTCTAATACTTAGGACTTTGTGATTGTAACATTAGGTGATAAAATGAAGTTTTACAGTTGTGAATGTTGATGATCAGTATGTAAGGAGATGATCCTGGTCTTCCTGGGTTACCCTAAATGCACACACATAAGTCTTTTGAAGAAGTAGAGGAGTATTTAGATACAGAAAACAATGTAATAAATCCACAGAAGCAGAGCCTGGAATTATAGAAGTTATCCTATAGAAACTAGTAGACATGACTAGATAATTTCCTAGAGTGTTCAGAGAGACATCACTAATGATGCTATAATTTGGATTCAGCAATACTGTTTTTGGTTTGGTTTGGCTTTTTGTTTGTTTGCTTGTTCTCCAAGAAATGATATGGAATAAATTTCAGTGTTTGAATCTACCATATCTTCAATAATTTGTTTTAGCAGCCACAGGAGAAGAAATCAATTCATTCTGAATGAATGCTTATTTGAAAGAAAGAGGAAGTAGGGGACATAAAGAATAAGTGGACTTCATAGTAGATGATTCTTACTAAATCCGTGTACTGCTTCCAAGGTGAGCAAGTCCCTTTGCATCTATAAAAACACTCTGTGAGAAGGTGATCTTTGAAAATCACCCTTTAATGGGCAAAGCATTTGGGTGTAGACACCAGGCTTCCACACTCCTGGTTCTGTGATCTTGTCACTGTAGCCTCCATTCTATTTCCTCAACGAGAAAGAAATAATCACTAAAGTTGAGTTCATAAGTAAATTTTCTACCTCAGACAGTGCAGTTCCTTATTACTCTGCATCCATGTCTAGCTGATGAACTCTGTCTGGGGACACAGTCACTACAGTTTTAAAGTCCCTAGGAGCCACCTGCTCTTTGTTACATTTGCCCTGGACCTCGGCAATGATTCTAGAGTGTTTCAATAAATAAAAGAAGAAATGAATCAAAGAAATTTCATATCAGACTTAGTTTTGTGATTTACATTTTTTCCTCCTGTCATTATGACCCTGGATTCCTAAGACACTAAAATATTGGTAAAAACAATTTCCCAACAAATGGAAAACATTAGGTTGTATTACCGTCATAAATGGGCTGCCTCACCACTAGCTAAGGAAATTTTAGAGGAGACAATGTCTTTTGTCTCTCTATCTCTCTTCTCATGAAACATCTGTTAAAAAAACAAACAAACAAACACGTGTAATGCAACTGATGACAGAATGAGGATTCCTTCAATGCACCAAACAGGAAACTAGTTTGTGCTTCAGAGAGACTCAAATGTAACTGCTTTCTTCCCTGGTTTCTGTGCAGCCATTCCATCATGAGCACAAGCAGCATTTGTCTCCTTTCAGCCACCGTGTGTCTCCATCACTGTATGTAATTGAGCGCTAACTCTGGCTTCCTCAGGGAGGAATTACATATGGAAGATTCATGCCTCTGGGATTTGCTGGTCCCAGTTGAAAGGTCCTTGTTAATTTATATGAGTCCATAAATCAGCAGGAAAAGAAACATTGGCTCACAGTCCATGAGAGGAAAAGACATCCTTCAGGACCAAATGAAAACCAGGCCTTAAGCCTAAGGATGATTTAAGATCCTGGGCTTCCTTTCCTGTCCCTGGCTGACTTGAATTCCTTGGGACTTCTCTTCTTAGGGCACAGGAAAGAAGAGTTTTGAATTAGCCAATGACCATAAAGAAAAAAGACACAAAATGTCATTTAGCTAGTGATACATCACTACCTAAACGTAGATTAAGATACAAAGGGGCCTTTTATCCTCAGAAGAGCAACACTCTCCCGTATATCATTGATCATGATCCTGCCTGTTGGCTACAACTTTTATAGAAATCTAGGTTTTATAACTATTAAAGGTAGCTTACTTTCATATTATTCCTTAAAACTGGCATCCATGGCTTTGGTAACCATGTTCAGAAGAGTGCAAAGAGAAAAATATGTAGGAATAATCTATGACTTGTAGTTGGTAGTTTCCTAGGGTACCCAGATCTCAAAAATTGTAATCTAATGCTATATTCTAAAATCTACACATGTCATTCCATACAAGACCATAGAAAACTCCAATGAAACACCTTCTGTAGGTAAGAAAATGGTTACTTATGAACCAGTTGTTAAGGCAATGACTATGTCTATATAGCTTGTGCTTTGAAGTGAGGACTTGAGTATTTCTTGACCATATTTTATTGTGGGGCTGGTTCTGTATTAGATGGTATAGATAGAAAGTGCCTTTCTCTGAGAGGCACTGGGGCCAGAGGAAGCAGACAGGCATGTGAAAGGGCATGAAGCTGAGAACAATAGGTGCTGTGTAAGGTAGCTGATAGAAATGCTATGCAGAATCAGAGATTTTTCTGCTCAACTCAATTGAAAAGCAAAGGTAGATTACAGAAGCTTAAAGGAAAAATAGAAATTTTCTATCTAGATCAGGATCATTAGAGTGGAGTAAAGAGATGTAACAAAGAAGCAGTCAGTACCATGAAACAGGACATTTTCTTTAGTATTCATGTTTGTGGAGAACCTGAGAATAAGAAAGTACAAAGTGGTAGAGAACAACCATTGAGTCTGGAGGGTCTCCAATGGAGGAGCTTGGGAAAGGACCCAAGGAGCTGATGGGGTTTGTATCCCCATAAGAGGAACAATATAGACCAACCAGTACCCCCCAGAGCTCCCAGGGACTAAACCATCAACCAAAGAGTACACATGGAGGGACCCTGGCTCCAGCCACATATGTAGCAGAGGATGGCCTTGTCAGTCATCAATGGGAGGAGAGGCCCTTGGTCGTGTGAAGGCTCGATGCCCCAGTATAGGGAAATGTCAGGGCAGGGATGCAGGAGTGAGTGAGTTGGTAAGCAGGAGGAGGGGGTAGGGGGCAGGGGATTTTCAGAGGGGAAACCAAGAAAAGTTTCTTTATTTGCATTTAAAACGTAAATAAAATATCTAATTTTTAAAAATGTTAAATAGAAAAAAAAGAAATCAAATTTTTCCCTGATGAGTGATTGTCTCAGATACATTAAACAGAAAGAATATCAGAAACTATGCCCAGGTTCTGGCAGCCAGAGGGAACAGGGTAGCCTGTTTTTACACAGAGGCAATGGAAGAATATCGAAAGAAGAGGATGAAGGCAGTATGTTCAGGGGTGAGGGACCTGGTTGTCTGGAGACTCCAGATTCTTCTCTTTCTCAAAACCTGTTCTGTGGCTTCAGGCATGACTCCATCTCAGTTAGTTGGGGAGAGGGAAACCTACTTCACAGACACAGCCTGAGGTATGGACACATAATATGTCAAAACACTCTTGATTTTGTTTTATAAAATATAACTTTATTTAAAAAATGTTAATAAAATTGATTAAAATAATTAACATATAAGCAAAGAATTTATATATGTCAGATTATTTCCAACATATAATTGTAACATTATCTGGCAGATGACCTCATGTATAACTCATAGGATGAAGTGATGAAGATCTGCTTGCCTGCACGCAAGAATGAGTACATTCAGCTAAAGATGTCCCACTCTGTGAAGAAGGAAAAGGAAGCATAGAAACTAAAGAGTGCTTAGGAGCAAGAAGGGGGAAGGGTTTGTGGACTTAGTGATTTTTGAGGACTCTGTAAGATTCTGAATTCCCTCGGTTTAGTGAGACATTGAAATCACGTCACATTTCCTGCTTCAGGGCCTTCAGACAAAGTAGGAGGCAGGGCTGTGATTTCCTGGGCACCATCCAGGAATGAGCATAGCACTTGGCACTGTTGAGTCACCCCACAGGCTATTGAGAGACGTTGAGCATCAACTCCAAGCCTTCATTGACCCATCTTAACGCTCTGATGAGGCCCATATCCTGTCTGTAAATGGAAGACCCCCCAACCTTCACAGTGGTTCCCCCATGGCTCTTCTGTGGGAGCCATCTAGTCCTGCCCAATTGATTGATTTCTCCGGATACATCAAGGGTGGTCCTGGGGAAGGGGATCTTGGCAGGGTCTCCCCCCATATTCTTAGCTCATTTGCCACTTTGCCCTTGCCAAGTTTTGCTTCCTGTGCATTTCATCAGATCATTTCTTAGTCTGTCTCCTTAAGGCACAGTCAGAGAATCTGAATTAAGCTTCAGTCGGTCCTTGACTTCCCAGAGAAAGCGTTGTTAGGGAACTCATCTACAAAGGCAGCCTGGGCACTGTCCCAGAGCCCAATCTCCCTTTCCTCTCCTCCTCCTTGCCCTCCTCCCCATCAGTCAATTAATTCCTACCCCATGTTCCCCTATGACCCCTGCACTCCTGGTCACTGGGCAAACCTTTGTGTATCCTGAAAAACAATGCCAAGAATCTGCCCATCATAGCCCTTCTCTTCTGTTCACTGCAACTGGGACACTTTTGTCTAATTATCTCTGGACTGGCAAACAGATTTATTTTCTGGAGGAGAATATACAAGATTTGGTACCCAGCTTTCACTGTACCAAAGGCAAGCACTTTGAGTAAGGGATGCTACAAGAATCTTCTACCAAATATTCATATCTACCCAGTGTAAGCCCTACCCATAAAAAATAGACTGATTCTAAAGGATCTTATTGACAAATATCACAAGTCATGCATCACAGTGATTTCAAACACTTGCCTGTTCCCATAGCCTTCTTTAAGCTAAGAAATTGTTAGCAAACATTTTCTAAAACACTAACAAAAACCTCCCCATAAGGTCACCATTTTGAGGACACACGTCCATGCTATATACAATAAGAAATCAAAATGAATCTCTCCATCTGCCAAGTTATCTCCATTTAATTGATCTCCCTCTAATCTAGGTCACCATTAGCTCTTACCTGATTCATTTATAGTACAGCCCACCTGGTGTCCGTATTACCATTTGTATACCTTATAATACATACTGTATTTGGCAGTTAGAGAGACCCATTAAGATACGTGTTATCTATGGTTTTTCTCTCCTGCTCTGGCCAAAACATACTTAACCTAAAATTCAAACTCTATTCTGGCTTACAAGAATATACAAACTTCCCTGAGCAAACACCACTTGCTCAGCTCGCCCACTTTCTTCGGCTGAGATAGTACCTTTCCATATTTGGTTGTGCATGTACTACTGTCTCGTGTGAAACATGACCTTCTATCCACCTATGTTGTTCATATTGTTTTACATACCGTGTGCCATCACATTTGGCATATTGTAAGAGACAAAGAGCAATTGCTGTTTCTATCACTGTCATTTCTGCCAGTAGCAGCAACATCCTTCTTATAATTCTTTGATACCTAAAAAAAGATATAGAAGTTGAAGAAGAATTCATAGAGGAAACTTCAAACCTAGTTTGGAATATAGAAGACAATAAATTTTAGAATAGAGTTTACATTGCTGAAAAATTGCACAAAAGAAAAAATTGTATCCTTTAGAGACAACATAGAGATTGGATTTTTAAACTAGGTGGAAAAGAATCAAATATCAAATATCAAGATCTACCAATCATTCTATAGTTAAAAGTTTCTGTAAGGCAAGAAAAGTAGGGAATGGTTCTTGGTAGTCAATGCCATTCTTTAAGTCATTTATTGAAGGTATGACTTTGACTAATCTAGAACATACTTACTTTGATCATAAATATCTTCAGTGTACATTCCAGTAATTACAGAGATTAGTGGACTCAACTCAAGAGTCCTTAGATTCCAGACATATTTATTATATGTAACCCTGTACTGATAAAGCACATGCTGCTAAGAATATCCCAAAGATAAAGATTTTGCCAGCCATGGCTGATTTCTTCTGGAATTCATCATATGTTTACAAGGAGTTTTGACTTGGTTACATTTCTTCCCCAAGGGAATGCCTAGACTAACTCTTTCTTTATTTGCTCTTAAGCCTGGAATGTTTTATCTGTGAAACACAAAGTTTGCTCATCATATCTAAGGACCCAATTATTCTAAATATCATTAAACCTATAATGAGAGAAGACATTACTTATCCTTATATACCAAGCAGAAGATATGTGAACAACAGGGGCAAAGGAGATTCTCTATGAGGCTAATTGTTTAATACAACCAAAAGTTTCCCCAGTCAGTGATATGAAAAATTATATCTCAGTAGTCAAGAGGACTGAATTCAAGCATCAGTTCTCCTACACAGTTGCTACAGTTCTCCGAGACCGTGGCTCAACCTCCCTCTCCTTAGCATTGACTGTTCATTCTGTGGAAAAACAGTATCTGCTTGCTGGTTTAGGGTAAGTTTTAAGCCATTCACATTGGTATGTGTTAATATGAAACAAAATGATTGACATTAAATAATTGGCAGTGATGCAACCTTTGATTTGCTCATGTCATTTTATAGGTTGAGTTTTCCATGAGTCCTTCCTATATACAGAATCAACAATGTGCCAAATTCGAGTAGGAAAGTTGGGCACAACCTAAAGGATGGCATTAGAGTCTATTCCCTGTGCATCCCCTGTCTCTGTTTCTGCCAGACTTATCTCCAGTCTATTGTCTGCTTCTGAGTCACAGGTAGAGCTACTTTCTTACTGAAAACTATAATGATTGCCAGCCTTCTTACAGATAATCCAATGGATGAGGGTCTCTGTGACTAAGTGGCTGTTTTCTTCCCTCTGACCTCTGAGAATTAGTCAAGGTAAACTAGGTACTGGAATAAAAAAAAAATACATAACATAATACAATAAAAATGTGTTCACGTCTCCAAATAATGTGGTGATCTGAGGGCAAGTAAGTGCCCTGGGAAATCCTTGTTTTCGTTGGCTTTGTGTACTGTGTTCCTCACGGTTTACAGAGTTCCGTGTCTCATATATTCAGAAAAAATTAATGGCTCAACCACAGGTTTATTCTTCTGACCCAGAAAACTGTAATACAAATAACATTTTACCTAATGTCTAAAAAACATGGTGAATTAGATATTGATTAGTAGTGGGAAAGAATCAATCCCTTCCCTTTTTTTGCTGATACACTGATTGGCTCTAGGCTCCTTTTTCTTGTCTTCACAGCATTCAGGCTTTAGCCAAGGCTAGTCTCTGTGTTAAACACCTTAGATAGACATCTATTTTTTCCTTCAGTATTTAGACAACTATCGTCTATGCCTTTTTGAGCTCTGCTCCTTTCCTTTGCAGTACATCTAGATTGGGACCACACTGTCCCTCTTTCCTGAAGAGTTTACCTGTATGTTGTCCACTTTCTGACGTTTCAGCTCTTTTTGAGCCCAGAACCTTCTACTCAGTCAATGGGCCACCGTGTTATCATCTTGCAGCAAACTCTCCAGTACTGAGGGTGGGTGGGCATTCAATGAAAACAACTAATTATTCTCAGCAGATCCAAAGATAAAGAGCTGAGCCAAATTTAGGAGTCAAGTCAGACCACCTGCTTTTGAAACTCTATATTATTTCATAACCTTAATCAAATTGTTTTTTGTCTGAATCTCAGAAGCCTCAACTGTAAAGCCAGGAGAATATTTGCTGTCTCTAACATGTGGTTTTGAAGAATTCATAAATTAGTGGACGTAAAGCTTGTGACACACCAGGACTGTTCAGTAAAACACTTATTTGTGTAATCAAATCCCTCTGACCTGTGTTTATGAATGGAAAGATAAGTGCCTTCTCCTGAGCTCAAGGAGGCCAGAACTAGGACAGAGAACCTCACTCTGAGGTCATGTGACCCTCAGGGCGTGACTCAGGCAGTCTGAGGCCCCAGTAGGTTCCCTTTGACTTGGGAGGGTTCCTTGATGGAGTTCTGGTCGTGGCAAGGAAAAGCTGACAAATTGGATGATTTCGTCTGCTCAGCAAAGTAAACGTGGCTCCAGGAAGTGGGAAGTAACTCAGAAGGGAAGCTCCAACTGCCACTGGGTGGAGGGAATTTTCCTTTCCAAACTCAATTTGTTTGCACTTGTACTGCTTTATTTCATCAGCATGCTCTTTGGAACGTTGGCTTAAATCCATGAAAACGTTTTCTCTTTTTAAGTTTTTCCCTTTCCTCCTCTCTAGCTCCTCAAATGCAGAATAATAATAATAATAATAATAATAATAATAATAATAATAATAATTAAACATACGGGAATCTAGAGAACGTCCACCCCCACCCAAGAAAAACAACCTACCAGCTCTGCCCAAGTATGCATGTGTGTAAATTGTTGGCAGGAATGTAGCTTTGGATGTAAAGTTGCTAAAAGAAACTGAGGGGTTGCAGTTAAATCGTTTCCTAAAATGGTCTTGCCATTGATAAATGGCCTTTCCTTTACAAAAACCCTTTATCCAGGTCAGTCCTGATTGAGTCTTTCCAAGATTCCCCCATTTCAGCCTCAGGAGGAAGGAAATAAAACTTCATCTACAGTGTCCAGAAGGTTTCTCCATCAAGGGTCCCAGTTACTGTCTATTCTCTGCTCACATATTAGGGAAAGTGACTTTTACTTTCTACATTTACCAACATGGGCAGGGTGGGGGCCCAAAGGCAGACAATTTTGGAGGAGCTTCTCTCTTTGTTATATGGAATTTCTTTCAAAAGACAAGAATAAGTAAGCCAACAGACCCTGCTTGCATGGGTCCATGGAAAGCTCTGTGGTGATGTAATCTCCCCAGACCAGAACCAGCTTACTCCAGACCAGCTCAGATTCCTTCTGACCATGAACCATTCCTGGCTTTAAACCTTCAGTTCCCTTTTTTGGAGAGGAATGTTGTGATGTCAACAGCAAATGCCTACAAAAAGAATATTTTTCTTCTTTTCTTTCCTTTTTTTTTTTCACCTCTCCTGAGTTTTCACCTTTTTCTGTTTTTATAAGAATTTGGCAGACTCAATAAATGAAGCAATTTTTTCCACACAAGGAGCATAAAGATTCATTGTAAGCCACATGCAGGAGTTAACACGGCTATAGTAGTCTAACTCATTTGGCAGATAATTTTTTTCTTTCTGTATTTAGTAATTATAAAAAATAAAAATTTTTCTGAAAAGGATTACCAAGAGAATAAATAACACCCTATTTTGTTGATATGTTTCTACAAAACTGGCTTCTCATTGTCACTCTCAAATTTTCCTGTAAAGCTCTTTTCTTCAGAGAAATGTAATTCCTTAGAAAAAGCCAGGTACTTTGCCTAATATCCAAAAGTAAAAGTATCAAGTCCTGGCTTATCACCATCTACCAGCCCCATGACACGTAAAACAGAGTACTGCTCAGCTGTTAAAAAAAATGAATTCATGAAATTCTTAGGCAAATGGATGGAACTAGAAAATATCATCCTGCGTGAGGTAACCCAATCACAAAAGAACACACACCCACTAATGAGTGAATATTAGCCCAAAAGCTCCAAACACCCAAGATACAATTCACAGACCACATGAAGCTCAAGAAGAAGGAAGACTAAAGTGTGGGTGCTTTTATCCTTCTTAGTGGGAGAACAAAAATACTCACAGGAGTAAATATGGAGATAAAGAATAGAGCAGAGGCTGAAGGAAAGGCCATCCAGAGACTGTCCCACCTAGGGATTCATCCCATATACAGTTACCAAACTCAGACACTATTGTGGATGCCAAGAAGTGCATGCTGAAAGGGGCCTGATATGGCGGTCTCCTGAGAGACCCTGCCAGAGCCTTACAAATACAGAGGCAGATGCTTGCAGCCAACTATTGGACTGAGTTCAGGGTTCCCAATAGAGGAGTTAGAGAAAGAACTGAAGGAGTTAAAGGGGTTTGCAACCCCATAAGAAGAACAAAAATATCAACCAACCAGACACCCCAGAGCTCCCAGGAACTAAGCAACCAGCCAAGGGGTACACATGGCTCCAGCTGCATATGTAGCAGAGGATGGCCTTGTCAGGCATCAATAGGAGGAGAGGTATTTGGTCCTCTGAAGGCTCAATAGAAGTCCCAGTGTAGGAGAACCCAGAGCAGAGAAGTGGGAGTGGGCAGGTGGGTGGAGGAACACCCTCATAGAAGCAGTGGGAGGGAGGATGGGATAGGGGGTTTCTGGGAGGGGAAGAAACCAGAAAATGGGATATTTGAAATGTAAATAAAGAAAATATCCAATTAAAAGTAAAAACAGTGAATATTCTCACTTCATAATTTCCCTCTTTAGAATAACAATGGATAGCAATGTGACCTGCCTCATGAATTTGTCACACCACACACACACACACACACACACACACACACACACACACACATTTTAGGGAAGAACTGGTAAGGTGGTACAGTACATGCCTTGCAAACTTCAGAAGCCGTTTGATCCCCAGAGCTTCCTCTCTGCTACCTTTCATAGTGCCAAAAGGTATTATGCAAACTGTCAGTGACAGAAACCATTAACAGTCTTGTCCAGTTGTAAATCTTGAGAGGTACTAAAATGACCAGCCTGGCAAGATATGCCATTCGTTCAGGAGTGGTTATGTAGGCTATGGTATAACCAAGACCTTTCCTGTTTGGTCAAAGTCCCACTCCCTAGAGGAGAACTGATCACCTGATACTGTCAACCTGGCAATACACTTGTGACCCAAGAGGTCATAGGCCATAGAGGAAAGCATACTAATATTATTTGGTTAACTGGACATAGTATCAAACTATCTTTTATATAATTCTCTTTGCACCAGACATTAGCGCACCTCTTACCTTTCGAAGGAGAAGCTTCTTTTTGTACCGGACAGAAGTTAACACTGGCACTCCCAGTACAGGGGACACGAGACTGTGGATTACTCCGCCTTATATAGCATGTCTGTGCCACATACCCTCTCCATTAGGCTCGGGGAACATCCTGAAAGAGAGGACAGAAATATTGTAAGAGGCAAAGGATGGGGAAGAGCACTTTTTAATAGTGCCTTCTAGACATGACATGCCTGTGGTTTCCTACATAAAACTAATCTAGGGACTATTGGAGCCAAGATGAAAGAAAGACTCGAGGGTTCTATCCCTTGTTGAGAAGCTATTGGCAGTTGATGGGCAGCTGGGGAGGAGGGAACCAACTTTCTTTAGGGGTATGACTTTTGGTAGGTTGCCCACGCTCCAGTAGGTGTTCCTACACCCATGCACATATGAGCAGCCCCGTATTTGGAGAGATACTGAAAATGATAGAATAAAAAAGAAGAAGAAGACATGAAGTTTTGTGAGGGGTGTAAGGAGAGAAATCCAGAAGTAGAAGGGTAAAATGAGGGGGGGGAGAGATATGATCAAAATATCATGTATACAAGTTTGAAATTGTCAACAAATTTTTTAACAACAGAGTTGCTGGGGTATTCTTATAATTGTGGTATTAGGAAAGCAAAGACAAACATTTCTCTGGAGCCTGCTAGTCAGCCT
Organism: Mus pahari; assembly: GCF_900095145.1. Classification (NCBI taxonomy): domain Eukaryota; kingdom Metazoa; phylum Chordata; class Mammalia; order Rodentia; family Muridae; genus Mus; species Mus pahari. The sequence continues at coordinate 18,144,515 of NC_034595.1, read as the reverse complement.
AGGCTCTTGCTGGTGTACAAACCAGTAAAAACCCAGTCTCATAAAAAGGTAGATGCCAGCTAAGTGATGTTGTCATCTAACCTCCACGCAGGCTTACACATCTGCATGTGTTCTCTCTCTGTCTCTGTCTCTCTCTCTGTCTCTCTGTCTCTGTCTGTCTGTCTCTCTGTCTCTCTCTGTCTCTCTCTCTCTCTGTCTCTCTCTCTCTCTCTGAGTGTGTGTGTGTGTGTGTGTGTGTCTGTGTCTGCATCTGTCTGTCTGTCTCTCTCTTTCTCTCTCTCACATACACACATACCTATATACATATGAACATATGATGAAACATATATATACACACATTAGAAAATGCAGTGTAATCTATTTCTTGTTCTTTATGTGTGGTCATATATCAGTCTCTCCCAGCATAGAGTGTAAATTCCAATGCATCTGGAAAAATACAAAATAACAGCACAGGTAGAGCCTGTGTTAACTTCCATGCTACCTACCAACCTCACCATAATATAAGGCAAGGAGACTGCCTTGTCACTGCCTGATATATCACAAGAAAATGGTGACAGGCTTGGACTCTCAGAACCTCTGGTCAATGGGGTCTATACAACTTCTTGATTATAAATATTGGTTATCCATGTAGGTCATAGATATTGCTTGAGGAATTAACCTGAGTCTCCCTAGCATTTGAGATCACAGAAGAATTAGCTTTACACATCACCCATCTGTGCATCTTGATCTAGCACTCTGCAAATTTCCAATGGTTCCTGACTCTTAAAATGTTTCTAAATATGTTCTAGTCTTTAAAGAACAAAATCAGAGAACTTTTTCTTTCAATCTATAAATATTTCACACTTTCATGCATAAAATATAGACTTTATACAACAATGGAAAATGAGAATCAAGAGGTGAAATTTCTGTTGCCACCATGTAAACATCTGTAGAAATGAAAATCACCAGTCCAGAAGTGTTTCATAGCCACCTTGCTACATTTTTATAGCATCCAGACTTAGTTTCTTTCTGTCTTGATTGTTTCACCTTATACTCAGTCCTCCTTTGTCCAATTTAAGATGCAAACATCATAAATCACATTTCTAAAACACAGAAAACTAAGAGTCATCCATGGATAGCTGACATTTTTCTCCATCCACTTCTGGAAGATCTCAGCTGCCTTAGTACAATTTGTATTCGGTTCCACTCATCTCTCAGAGGCATTCTCATGGTAGGAACATCATTAAATAAATAACAATGATGCCTATGCCTATAGCTCTTAAGACACACTGGGTACTACTTTAAACATTTTATGTTCATGAACTATTTGAATCCATACAACAGCTCTATCAAGTGAGTTTAGCCCACATCCAGAGGAGAGCCATTGCACAAATAAGTTAAGCATCTTCATTAAGATAAAAAAATGTAGTGATAGTTCTAGGACTCAGTCCCTGGCAGTCTAGTTCGAGAGCCTTTCCTGCTAGTGCTTCTACATACTCACAAGACAGTTAAAAAGATGAAAAGCTAGGGATACTGAAATGTTCCTCCTCCTAACTCACAACAAAGTCAATTAATATAATTATTTACAAAAATATTTGGGCCAAAGCCCAAATTTTGAGGTTCCAAAAAATAATGAGTTGTAAACAACAAATGATAAATATAAAACTATAAGAATTTAAAGAAAAGTGAAAGACTCAAAAAAGCATTTTCAGAAGAGCAGAAGTAGCCTCTGGGCAGAAGGATCCTAAAGAGAATTGATCAGACTTTGGATAGTTACATGCAGGGATTAAGCTGGGTTCAGCAAAGCAACTGCGTTTTAATGGGCCTAATCTAACTTCCATACTTCCAGCTAAAGAACTATGGCCACCAAGCAAGCCTTTGGGAAAAAGAAAGGTGTCTGGAGGAATAATAAAATAACTCTCAGTTACAGGAAGACTCTGATGCTGCAAAGGAAGAGCTCCTCATCAGAGCCAAACATTGAGGAAAGTTTCCAAACGCACAGAGTCTTTGTTTCCTGCTTGGAAACCATGGAGGCGCCTGTACATCTGCCCAGAGCTGCCTGCTGTAAGAACCTAGCACTCTCATCAGAACAGAGCAGACTGAGCAATCAGAGATGGGGCACCCTAATGGCAAAAAGGGGTTACAGTGTTCTCCCCAGGCTCTCCTTCCCAGGCACAACACGTCACTCTTGTCAACAACGGAAAAGAGAAATCATTGTGTATGTGGAGACTAACTGAAGAATAACAGAAAGACTCCGTTGCCAGGGCTCTTTGACATTTTACATTGTTTAAAGATTCATCCTGAGAAATAAAGGTCTTATTCACTGCATGAGTTCACCTTTTCCATTTAGCAAGTGATCCTATTTCGCCTTTCCTCGCATCCAGATTAGCTGAAAGACTATCTCATTAAACACAGTGCTTTCTCTGAGAGGTCCAGCATCATCTGTTCCTACAGCGGTTACAATGATAATGTTATTCTGCAGTATATATTTAGTTCAAAGCTACATTGCTCTGTTTGATGATCATAAACCTCAGTGCAAACTTTGTTGACATTTTAGAATGACACTGAAGATAGTAGAAGTAACTTTACCCTTGAAGAAACCATCATTTGGAAGAGAGCCTGCAGGCAGGATTGAGCAGAACCTTGCTTCAGCTTATAGTGTGACTCTGGAGCTTTGAACTACACAACTGTTTGCTCGGGTTGAGACATGTTCACAGATGTTGGTGGAGGGTGCTAGGAGTTCCCCAGCCATCCCTGCAAACAGGCTTCCATGTGAAAGTTTTCTCATTACGTATTAATTATCTATTAATGTCAGCATCACTGAATAAGAATTAGTCCGTGGACCTCACTCACCCACTGAGGTTAGGACTCAGCTCACTCGTGTGATAAAAGTTCTTTTTCCTCTTTTTCATGTTACTAAAGGATTGGAATGTGAGTCCTCCTTGCCTGTAACAATGATGTCTGATTAGATTTCCTTAGTCAACAGAGAGTTTCCACTTGTTCAAATATTTACCTATGGATTCTAAAAATATGACTTTTTGTGTTTCTTGTTAGCACTGATGGTCACCTAAAGACCTTTGATTCTGATAACACTTGACCATTATTTAAATATAATCCATCAGTTCTACTGTCCTTCCTAATTCTGTGATGAAACAATAGCCAAATCAACTTGGGTGGAAATTATTTACTTCACCATACAGTATACAGTCCATTATGGGAGGAAGTTGGGGCAAGAACCCAAGACAGGAACATGGACAGAGGAACTAAAATCATAGTCATGGGGACTATGAAAGAGTGTTTCTTACTGACTTGCTCCCTATATCTTGCTCAGCTTGTTTCTTAAAAAATAAAACTCGGGACCACCTACCCAGGGATATCCACAGTAAGATGGGCCCTTCCACATCAATTATTCATGAAGAAAATGCTTCACAGACTTGCCTACAGGACAATCTTATGGAGATATTCCCTAATTTGAAGTTTTCTCTTTCAAGATGGCCTTAACATGTGTCAAGATGACAAACACCAACACACTACCTTTTGCCCATCAAATGTATGTGTGTGTTTATGTTTGTGTGTATATGTATGTATGTATGTATGTATGTATGTATGTATGTATGTATGTATAAAAGGTTTGCTGACTTCAGCCAGCACTGGGTAATCCTTCCATCATTCTGGTCTTTCAGCTTCTTTTCCCTTTTAATATCCTGTTATCCTCCCCATCTCTATACTTTGGCCATTTTTTTTTATCTCATTTCACTTAACTCCAATAAACCATTTCATTGGTCTTTTAGGAGCTTCGAGCTTACAGTCTTTGCTACTTCCCTCTGCCTACTCACCCTTCATTATCCAGCTAAGATTTCATGAGCCATCACACTGATGATGTCTCTGCAGATCCTGTATTTCTTGTATTATAATTATCTCATTGTGAGTTCTGTGTGAAACCGCAAATCATACTGAACTGCACTTGTGCCCTTCTCGACCTTGCACATTGATTGCTGGGTCTTTGCGGCAGAAGAGTAACAAAAATCACTCTGGATTGGAAAAGTTCTTAATTCATGGTTTTCAAGATTTAAATGGGACCCTAACAATGTCCAAGAGCCCCATTATGATTTTCGTCTTTGTTATTTCTCTCTCTTCTAAGGTCACAGATGTCAAAATGTCATCTCTGCACTCAAGCACATGATTACGATTCTCCCTCAGTCTCCGTTTGACTTTGACTTTTAGGAAATAAAGAAACACCTGGCTCAAAACACCTTCAACTTCCAGTTATAGAACTCCCGGACATATTTTCATCTTTGCCCATTTCTTCTTCCTCTTTTCTTGATGGAGTGTGAGGAATATTTATGTATCTACTTATTCATATTAATTATATGTATTCTGTCTGTGAGTGAGTATGTTGATACCCACAGATTCCAGGAAGGGGCTCCAGAAGACCGAGTTATTGGAAGTTGTAAGCTACTTGTTCTAGGAACTGAACTGAGGTCTTCTGTAAGACTACCAAGTGCGCATAACCACCAAGCCATCTCTTCAGTGTTTAGAAATGTTCTTTAATTCACCAAAAACTAGACATTATACTTCAGATCCTGTTCCTTTTCTTTCCTTCTGAAGTATGTCACTATATCTATGTCCCCCTTCAGTGGTCATTCATGTCATTAATATGATACACAGATGTAGCATTGTCTCCTTTCAAGACCCAACTCCTCCTCAAACTTTCACTTCCTTTTCCTTTGTGTCATTGAGAATGTTCTCTAGAAACCTATGTGATATATTTCATTTTATCTCTTCTTGGACCTCTCTACTTGGTTCTTTCACACCCCACCACAGATGAAGTCTAATTATGCTGAGCATGTTTCTGAAGCATGCCTGAGATGTCTGCCATCTATTTAAAATTACCTGTGAATTCTTCCTAATGACTTTAGTGTACTATTCATCTTTAAGTTGTGAAACTGCTTTATGTTCTCTAGATACAAATCTTGTCAGCCATAAATATTGCAAATATTTTCTCAGTGTCTGTAGCTTTATTTCCATTTTTATAATAATATCTTGTGTCGAAAACACATACTGACACTGTTACATCAGTTTCTTTTCTTATGTAAGTTATAACTTTTGTGTCATATAGATTTTTTTTTTAATTCGGGTAGTGAATATATTATCCATAAGTTTTCTTCTAAAACACCTTACATCTTGTTCAAATATGGGCCTCTTTCTTCTAAAGCTTTTTATCAGGGAGGTTCTATTCATAGATTTTTTGTTGTATTTCTGTTTAATCTTTGTGATTAAATATGTGAGACTGAGATTCATTCATTGTTTTTCATTGAGTATTCATGAATTTGGAAAATCAAAATACAGGAATAGAATAATATATAAAATTGGAAAGGAAATAAATATTAAAATTCAAAGTAGAGAGAGAAATAAATCAAAGAATTAATTAAGAGGAAGGCGGGAAAAGAGAGGGAAGGGAAATGAGAAAGGAGTGGCAGGAAGAGGAGAGTAGAAAAGAGGAAAAGAGGATGGGAAGGAGAAAAAGACAATGAAAGATGGAAGAGAGAGGGAGAGTAGAAACAATTGTAAGGATGTTGGCCTTCTTTCTTTCTACTCATAAGGAACAGGCTTCATCAGAGTTCATGGCTTTAGGCATGTGGTTCTTCTTTACAGGTTAAGATCAACTTGGGTAACTTTTGTGGCATTTGAAAACTCATTTCTAGGCTGATGGTGCAAAAATTAAGTGTACTTAAAAAGAATGGTTCCAGAGACCCGGAATAGGGGAGGCTCCCAGGAGTCAATATAGGTGACCTTAGTGGAGATGCTTAATCAGTAGGGACATGGAACCTCTAGAAGCCACTGCCTGTCACTAGGCAGGATCACTGATGGACTTAGAGGGGCAACAACCCACCCACTAACTTTTCAACCAAAATTTGTCCCATCTAAAAGAAATGCAAGGATGGAGAAAGACTGAAGGAACGATAAACAATAACCAGATCAACTCAAAATACATCCTATGGGCAAACACCAATCCCTGACATAATGATACTCCATTATGCTTGGAGTCAGGGGGCTAGCGTAACTGTCCTCTGAGTGGCTATATCCAGCAGTGGAGGGAAAGAGAAACAGATACCTGGAAGAGTTGATGGAAGGATCAAAAGCCCAGAGTAAGATGTGAACTCCTCCACAGAAAAACTAACAGAAGCAAAAAACCCGGACCCCTGGGAGACTCTGAACCACCAACCAAAGAACAAATAAAAGCAAGAATGAGACTCTCTCCACCAACCCCCTCTACCTTACCCACACATATGTAGCAGACAGTCTGCTCAGTCTTCATGGCTTGTCTTTCTGGTCTCAGTGGGAGAGGATGCACATAATCTGGCAGAGTCTTGATATGCCAGGGTGAAGGGATACCCAGTGGATGTACCACCCTCTCAGAGAAGAAGGGGAGAGGGGAGGGGGAAAGGGACTTGGTGAAGGAGAGATCAGGAGGAAGAGCAGCATCTGGGATATAAACAAATTAATGAATTTAAAAAATGGTGATTGGGACTGGAATACTGGCCTTCTGGCTTTAGACGGTTCCAAATGTCTCATTCCTGGCCCAGAAGTCTCATTTTGTCTCACTATGGTCTCCTATGAAAGTGTAGCATGTGGGAAGTTGTGTGTCTGCGTTGAAGGCAAGATCCTTTAAGCATTTGCAAGAGACTGATTTCCTCATCCAACTTTCACTGCCCTGTCAACCCTCTCAGTAGAGTATGTATTTATTTCTTTAGCATCAGACTTTTCCTTTAGACAATGGTGATAATAGTATTAGTGAAGCTCCTTGAGTAACTCAATAAAATAACATCTTTATATACTCTGTATAATGTCTTGAGAATAAGGGTGAATATGTGCATATTTTATTTCTCCTTTTATTATCATTGAAGTCATCATTAAGAATGCCAAGGCTATTATACTGAATATAATACTTATGACAATTATAATGAATGTGGTGGCAGTCATAATTACCACTATAATAAGTTTCATAATAATTGGATTACTATGAATCAATCAGCTCTCTCCCTCTCTTTTTCATACAAATGCCACCCATATTTACTGACAGATGGCACAGTGCTCATTATAATATATCACAATTATTTGCTTAGCTATCACCCTCTACATTATGACTTAACATCAGACAAATCTTTGTTTAAACTGACTGTCAAACACCACTGACAAATCACAATGAATTCATACTAAATTAAATTTGAATAGATGAACAGACTCATCAATACATATTAAGCCTTTCCAAGTATTTTTCCTGCTGACTTATAAATTATATCATTTGTTTGCAGGATGTGACTAGAGTGAGTATTATAGCATCATAAATAAGAGAATGTTACAGAAGGCTCAAAGCATTAGCATTAATAACAAAAAATTATCACAAAGAAATGAAATAGAGTCCACTAAATGTCACCTAGAAATGAGGAGCAGAGTGCTAAAGAGATGGTCTAGTGGCTAAGAATTCTTTGTGCTCTTAAAGATGACCTAGGTTCAGATCCCAGAGCACACACAGCAGTTCACAACTGTACAGTATTGAGTATCTGAGGGCACCTACATGCATGTTCCATGCACACAAACACACACAAAATAATATTTGAAGTCATCTAAAAAGCCTTAAGAGATGGGTTGATAGATACATTGTTTACTATAAAAGCATTAAAACCCAAGTTCAGATCCCAGGCACTTGCCTAAAACATTTAGTGTTATTTTTAAATCTATCATCTCAGAATTGGGAGGTAGAGACAAGCAATTCCCTGAAGCTACATGGCCTCCTGGACATAGCTCTGAACCTGGATTCAGTAACCTGTCCTATCTCAAAAAATAAGGTAGACCAGGTAGATAGTGATTAAGGAAAACACCTGACATAGACTTCTGGGCTCCATGTGTACACATTCATGTACATGTATACACACACACACACACACACACACACACACACACACACACACACACAGGCTTGTATAAAGTCACACGTGCAGGTGTACACATTCATGTACAGGTACACACACACACACA
>NC_034595.1:18131733-18136246 GCF_900095145.1 Mus pahari | reverse complement strand
GTACACATTCATGTACAGGTACACACACACAGGCTTGTATAAAGTCACACGTGCATGTGTACACATTCATGTACAGGTACACACACACACACACACACACACACACACAGGCTTGTATAAAGTCATACTAACATGCATGTATGCATGCACAGATACACACACACCATCAAAAACTTCCCCACCCCACATACACCAAAGTGTATCCCACAGGGTTATTTCGGGAGGCTTGGAGCCTGCCCACGAGTCTTCTCCAAACGCTCATTATCAAATCTGGGATGAAGTCATAGAAACTTACCACGAGCCATTAAGCGATTCCCTCAGCATTTTAGATTTGGAACTCCCATCCTTCTCTGTGGAAAATTTTAATGGAAATTTGATTATGGTTGGAAGCATTGGGCCACTAGATGAAAGAGAAATTAGTGTATTTAATAAATAGTCAGCTTTGTGGCTTTCAGTTACAGGCCATGTTTCATCTTCCACCAAAAAGAGGAAAATATTAAGCTCCTTCAAAATGTGAGTGAAGCTAGCCACAGAGCAAAGGTCCATGTTCTTCATAAAATAAAATATATGAGAGCTTGAGAAAAATGCATGAAAAAAGATTAAAGAATAAAAATGTAAAAATGCATGAAAATATATTTTGTTTCTTTAAAAGGTAAATGCTACCCAAATCTTAGCTCTCACTGCTTCCTTAAACTGGGTATTCCATTCTCAAGAAAGACTATTTTTACCAGAATTAGTAAAGAGATTTTATATTTTAATGAGTTTTTGAGATTTCATGCAATCTGATTTTATTATAATCAACCCCCTTCCCCAACTCTCCACTGTTTGACTGCTTATCCACCATCCAATTGTGTACCCCTTTATTTTGTTTTGTTTTGTTGCAAGCACATCACAATCAATTTATTGTGCTGCCCAAATATTTGGATGCATGGCTTTTCACAGAAGCATGGCTAACATACCAGGGGCTACAGTCTTATAAAAAACTGATTTTTCCTCTCCCAGCACACAACTGCCAATAGTTGGTGGGGCCACTAAGTGAATCTTCACACTTAACCTTTCCTCTCTGCATTGAGATTTGATCTGACTTGGGCTTACACGGGTCTTCTGCATGTTAACATAGCTGATGTGAACTTACAGGCGCAGCATCCCTGCTGGGTCTAGAAGATATTATTAACTTGTAATCATTCATCATCTCTGACTCTTACACTCTCCCTGAGCACTCTTCTCCAATAATCTCTGATTCTTGGGAAGAAGGAGGGTGAGATAGATAGATAGATAGATAGATAGATAGATAGATAGATAGATATTCCATTTAGGGGTGAGAGTTCTCCAGTTTCATGTTTTCTACATGGTAGCCGGTTGTGGGCATTAATCACCATCTATTATACACAGAAGATTCTCTGATGAAGGTTGAAGAATACACTCATCTATGGGTAAAATTATTATAAGTCAGTAGAAGTTGGCTCAATGCTTTGTTCATTTAGCAAAATACTAAAAATGGATTCTCCTAGATGCGATGACATGTCCAGCCATACTAATTGATGTTTGATTTAAAGTCAATCACAAAGAGGTTGATAACTTCCATGACGATTGCACCACAACTGTACGAGTGGAAACGTCTTCTCAAACTAATTACTATTGCAGGTCCCAGAGTTCATGGCTCGGTAAGACTTTTTACTTTTCTTCTCCAGCATAATGGAAAACATCAGCAGCACTATGAAGAATTAGTAAAGAAACTGACAGCCAACAAACATGAAGAATTCAAATCCTGAATTTGATATTTTCAGTGGATGATCTTGTACCAAAAGATTGTGCAGAGTACTTTGTGTACATGATTATAGATTGGGCACCTCCCTAAGAGACCGTGCAGATGAACGTAAGAACTACCAAGGGGTTCTTCAGTTGCCACAAATATAATTTATTTTGTTTTATTGTTGTTGTTGTTTTTGTGTTTTTTTTCTGTGAGAGTGTATATGTGTATGAGAGAGAGAGAGAGAGAGAGAAAGTTTGTGTGTATGTGTTTGACTATATGTGTTAGTGTATATAGTATGACTATGTATGTGGTATGTGCATCTATAAATGTGTGTGTGTGTGTGGTGTGTTCTATGGTATATGGTATGTGTGAGTGTGAAAGTACACAATAGTACATATGAGTGTTTGTATGAGTGTGTCTGTTTGTTTGCTTGCTTGCTTATTTACTTGTTTGTTTAGCTAGGGATCAACATCAGGGCTGAAACTTAATTAACAAATCCTCAAATTCCACATCTCACATCCCCAGCTGCAGCCCCCATAAAGCAAAACTCATTATTCACTTTAATAATGAGTTCCCTTGATGTCTATAAAATAAGATTTAGTTCTAAAAAAATATGCCATTAAGGAACTTTTTGGAAGAGTTTCCTGTATGAAACAAGGTAATATTTTATGCAGTTAGCTCCAGGAAAGTCTACAGGTTGGTCTAAGTATCAAAAACCAGTGTATGAGGCAATAAGGAAACTGTCAAACTTACTCAGTAAACACATGTCATAAAACACAAAACCATCCCTGCCCTGGACTGACATTCATATCCTCTTCTTTAACTCCCTTGGGTCTCCTTGCTGGTCAAGGGTGAAACAGCTCAAATAGAATTGTCCTGATGTGCAGGTGATAGAAAGGACTACAAGTTGGAAATTGAGGATAATTCATAGATGTATAGCATCTGATCAAGAAAGAAAGAGAATATGTAAAAAAAAAAAACAGAAACATAATCTAAATTTTTCTGAACTCACTCTAAGGAGCAGGTTCAGGTGTGATCACAGAGCTGAACTCTAACGAGAAACTCATTGGCTGCATTTGGTTTCTCAGAATGTTCATAAGGTGTCAAATAAAAATCATTATTGATGAAGGGAACATCAGTTTAGTGGCAAATTAATCTGTTCAAAGGTAATCAGAGAATGCATCACATAAACAAGTTTCTGGTAACCTTTGGTTGCCATAAAGCTTTGTGTTTCTCCAGAAATTACTCTTCCCATTTGGAAGTGCTGGCTGGCAGTAACAGCAGGCCTTTAACCAAAGGAAGCAACAGGCCGGAACTCATTAGTCTGTGATTTCAATTAACTATCACAAAGGAAAACAGAGAGATGACAGCAAATAAGTTACAGAAACAGAAAAACATTCTCCAGTGGGCAAGCAGCTCGTCTTTTATGTTCTGTCTTCCAGCTGTCCAGCCAAGGAAACTGCAACTCGCTGACAACTTTAGACACATTGCCTGTTAGAGAGGACCAGGATAAAGGTGCATCAGAGGAACTCACTGGCTTTTGTTCTTTCAGTGTATATGTCACTAGCCAAGACCTCATGCATATCAGAGTCAAGCATCAGCTTCTCACGGGGGCAGGGGGACACAATAGCTGGACAATTTATTTTCCTTCTCTTTTAAAAATTCTTTCTCTTTACCAATCTTTTACTTTCCGATGTGAAAGAAACGGGTGCTGAATAATCCTGAATAAGAACAGCTATAGCATAAGGATTCTCAGCATAAAGAATTGGAGAACACCGGAAAGAGATGCCCAACAATGAGAGATGGATATTTAATTACATGTAAAAAGAAAGAAAGAAAGATGAGACACAAGCCAACCAACACAAACCGAGCATAAGGCATGAACAGCCTTGCGTGAGTCAAGTGAAGAACACTAAACTGGAGTAGACTGACCAGGAGGGAGTGCTGGCGTGAATGCTGATGTGCTGCTGTAGCTAGAGAACTTGTATTAGGATCTCTACACTTTGATAAGGAACAAAGAGAAACCAAGTAGTACATGAGTTAGAGTCACAGAGGACTGAATTGAAATCACCTTAGCACACATCCATGCATGTTTCTTAAACCCATTAGTTCAAGTTTTTTTATTTTTAATTTCTGAAAAGAGTACCACCTGTACCATATCATCTTGATAAATATCATAAAACATATTGTGGCACAATGTGGTATTTACTAAAATGTTCAGTCCACAGTAAAATACCAACTTTATCAGTATCCATTTGTAGGAGGCATGTAGGTCTAGATTTATCATAAAAAGTAACTATGATTCACCAGGAGGAGAAAATTATAAGGGACTACAGTTTAACCTGAAAGCAAATAGAGAAAACAATGAATGTCTCAACAGATGAATAAACTCAGGTAGTCAAATTCAGAGGTACCCATGCTCAATTCAAGCCAAGTTAACAATAATGAAAAATGCTGCTCCATAATTAGAGAAACAAAAACGTACTCCACGGGCTTGGGAAAGGCAATGGGTATAGAGCTTTCTGTGCATGCATGAGGACTCCAGGCAGATCCCAAGACCCACATCATAGCTAGGTATGGCAGTATGTGTGGTCCTGAAACTGGTGGAATAGAAATATGTGAATCTCAGAGTCCAGCCTGCCTAAACAAGGTGAGCTCCAGATTCAATGGTACACTCTCTAAAAAGTTAAGATAGACAACCTCAGGTTTATACAGAGAGAGAGAGAGAGAGAGAGAGAGAGAGAGAGAGAGAGAGAGAGA
>NC_034595.1:18129254-18131718 GCF_900095145.1 Mus pahari | reverse complement strand
AGAGAGAGAGAGAGAGAGAGAGAAAGGCAAGCCTACTTAATTAGTCTATTTGATACCACAAGTATGTAATATGATAATAAAAATAAAAAATAAAATGGAAAATATTTTATATTTAGATATCATATGACTTTCAATCTTGGGAATTTGATAAAAACTAAACTAAACAAGAGACAAGGGAACATTTGCATGTGGTTCATCAGAAATTTTACAGCTGTTAGGGAAACCAATGCAGAGGTTTCTCAAAATACCGAAAATATAATTACTACTCCAACTCCACTACAATGCATTAAATTCTCAGAGAATTTATTTTTAAAATGGGATATGGAAGGAGACTACATTTCTGAAGAAAAAATGTAACATCTTTTCTCTCAAAATCGATAATTTATAAGAACCCTTGACAAAACTGTACTGATTTAAAAATGTTCTCAATTACAAAACAGCATAGACCATAGTGAAGACAGAAAAATTACAGGCTTAGGAGAGGTATTTATAATATGGAAAACCAGTGCAGATTAGACTCCTTAACAAGTTCTGAAAGCAGCAATGCAAAGTAAATGTTGAAGTATGGAATCAGACAATGAAGAAGAGCCAAAGACCACATGAAAAGATAATTATGCACACCAAGGATAATGGAAATACAAATCAGGACAATGGGCCAACATTCCACACCAAATGATTTGACAGGCATTAAGAAACTTGTGAATATCAACTGTTGGTTGGTAAATATGTGATGAAGCTGAGCCCCCAGACCCCACTGGTGGGAGTGGGGATCAATACAATCACATGGGAGAGCAATTTGGCTGAAGGTGGTGAAATTTAAAATGAGCATATCCAAGGACATGTGATTGTACACCAGAAAAGTCCTGTGTGTGCGCCCAGAGAACTGAATGCACACTCTGGCACTGTCTGTAATGGAGAAAAATTGGAAACAAATTTTATGTCTTTAGCAGGGAATGGGAAAATAAATTATGATATATTCATCCAATTTATTACAAGAGAAAAAAATTAAAAATAAATTAGGTAAATATCAAAAGTATAATATTGAGTTTTAAAGATGAAGAAAATTATATTTAAATTTTATTTTTTGTTTTGAGATAATAATGTAATTAACATAATTTTCTCCCTTCTTTTCTTCCCTCCAAAGTCTTTCATATACAACTTGTTCTCTTTCAAATTCATGCCCTCTTTATTTATTAGTGGCTGTTACATGGTTGCATTTTATGAATATGAATATACATATATATTCCTACATGTAACCTGATCAGTCTTTATAATGTTACTTTTATGTACGTTTTCAGCACTGACAATTTGGTGTTAGACGACCAATCCATGTCCTCTTCTGGGAAAACTATTTCTCCCACTCTCAACATTCCTTAGTTGCCTGTACCTCTTTGTGTAGGATTGAGGCTTGCCCACATCGTGCACTACAGATGCAGTTTCAAAGGCCCTTGATCTGGAAGGGACCTGTGTGTCACCTCCCTGGGAGTTAGCTTTTATGGTACCAGCAGGCAACATTGAAAATTCCAAAGGAAAGGCGTAAGTAACAGTTCTATCCAGCTATGATGCCTATAGACAACACCAGTGAACAGCACGGCATAAAATCCCTAAGAGTGTATTAGTGACATTCATACGTTATCCATAACCAACAGCTCTTTAATTGAACTTAGAAACTTCTCATCAAGAAGGAACCCATGCCTGGTACTGGAGAGAGTTATTTAACAACACATAGAATGTAATTAGTATGTAGCACTATATGTAAAAATGTCCCTGTAACGGCACATGTTCCTTTGACTACATCTAATAATAGGTGTAGACTATTGGGGCCTCAGACTGATGCTACAATGACTTCTGGACAAGGAGGTTAATAGCAGATGAAGTAGGAAAGGGTTACACCGTTGTTTACAATGCTTGATATTTTTAAGTAAATGAACAAATTGTATTATAAATTAATTGTGAATGTATAGTTATCAGACAGCTACAAGATACAAACCCAACTCCTCCACTAGAGTTTAAAGTTGCCAGGGACATTAACAATTACGATCAGGTGAGACTGGGAACATTCAGGGTGCCTAGTTGGACGTCAGGGGGAGAAAAATGCACGTAGGCCTACTACAACCGGGTGTCCCAAAGTGGGGTGGTACTCAAGAGGGACTTCCTCAACTCTGAGGAGAAGGAGGATAATGGGGGGAGGGATGTGAAAGCATGGGACTAGGGGGGGAGGAGGGAGAGGGGGGCACAACTGAGAGGTAAAGTGAATAAAAATAAAATAAACAAGCAAATAATATATTTCACCAGCAGGGTAGTAGTTGTGGGTATCACACATGTGCAGTCTTGTATGAAATCATGCATATGCATGCATACACACAGAGAGACAGAGAGAAAGAGGGAGGGAGAGAGAGAGAGAAAAAAAGAGGGAGAGAAAAAGAGAGAGAGAAAAAAGAGGGAGAGAAAGAGAGAGAGAGAG
>NC_034595.1:18123735-18129229 GCF_900095145.1 Mus pahari | reverse complement strand
GAGAGAGAGAGAGAGAGAGAGAGAGAGAGAGAGAGAGAGAGAGAGAGAGAGAGAGAGAGAGAGATACATTGCCACAGTACTAGTTAGACAAACTTCTAGGTCTAGATTCTTCCAAAAGCAGAGACAAATTATCTATTCACCTTGTCCCTTCATTCTGAGTTCTTTGCATATCTGCTTGACCTTCAGCCAGCAACACCAGCAACACTGTTCAGGGAAGATGAAAAAAGATGCTTCAAATAACCCAACTTAGCTATCTTCAACAATTTATCTAAACGTTCTCAAAACTTTCTCTTAGTTTTTCACTCACAAACATATGAAACTGTACCAAGACCTTTATAAATACTAGGTAACTCTTATTCCTCGAGAATGTCTTATGCAGGTAGTATTCCAGCTTCATCTTATTGATATGAAAATTACAACACAGAAGCTGAAGTACTTTATACAAGGATTCTAATTGTTTTATCTGAAATTTAAACCCAGATTTGAATGACCTCAACGTTTATTGCTTTCCATGGTAAGGAGATGTGGGAATACATTTGCCAAATCAGCTTCCTCAAAGACCTCTTATTCACAGATCCGTTCCAGACACAGTGGAGAGAGTGAAGGATAGCAAGATGTGTCTGCTGAACAAGATCTTGGGATCCAGCAGCAGGTTTACCTCATCCTCATCAGAGATATAAGAAGCAGTTGGAAGTTATAATTAAGCCATCCCACAATCCTACCAGGCCAAATAAGCCTGCTGCCTTTCATCTCTGCACATAAGCCCTCTATTCTAGGCCTTTACAATTTCTACCAGATTTCCACATCCCTTCCGTATCTGGATGCCAAGAACTGATCATAGCCCTGTAGTGAGGGAAAGACCCAGGCTGTCTCACTCCAGCCAAATATCCTCATGTGTGGTGTAAGAGGATCCCCTTCTTGGTCCAGTCTGGAGGTCTCAGTGCAATTAATGCTGCTTTCGAATTGTAAGAAGTCACACCTAAAGCCTCAGTGTTGACAGCCAAGCACTGATGTGTTCTGCAGACATAGCGAATGATTTCTCCCCATGTGTCTATATGCAATGTCTGTTGAACTCATCTGAATCAGGATGTGGGATCTGTGGAAACACCAAGAGACAGCGTATGTAACATGTCCTCCCAGAAGAGCTGGGGAGTTGGAGGGGGAGAAAGAAAGAATGCTCAGGCCTTGGACCGTTCCTGTCTGCTCAAATTTTGAGTTTAAGAATGGTACTTTTTATTCATGCATTGACTACCACATTGAAATAAAAAACCCTCCATCCCCATGGGCTGTTATAGACTTATTACAGGACAGCCTGGAGAAAGGCTAACCATGTGTAGCCCACAGGATAGGTGGTACAGCAGGGGGACGCCTCCAGAGGCAGCTTTGCACAGTACAGCTAGCTACCTTAGCTTTTGCTGCCAGCCTGCCCTTGGTGAGGAGTGAAAGAGGAGGCAAAGGACAATGGAATTACACTGTGGACACTGGCACATCCCTCAAGTAACCCTGCATACTGCTTGCCAGGTCACATCTGAGAACCAACATGAAGGACAGAGTTTTGAGGAGTGCATTCAGAGATGTTTTCTACCTAACATACTCAGGGACACTGTGGTCTCCAAACTTGTAGGTGCCTCTTAGGAACTTTTGAAAAAACAGACTTTTGGGATTCACATTGGACTTTTGAGTCAGAGTATATCATTCTTAAACCGTGATACATTTGGGTGGAGTTTCCTTGGGGCCAACATCCTCATGATAGAAATGGGGGCATTAAACATGAAGAGAAATAATGAGTTGGATTTAGCAAAAGTTTTCAGAGTCCAGAGAGACTAACTCCCAATTCAGAAATCCCTGGCTCGAATCCTGTCTCTTTCTAAATATCAAACCTACATTTTCTACCTCCTCTTCCATTTCAAGATCAAGGAATCATTCTGTCAATCACCCAGTTCTCAGATCAAACTCTAGGACATGATTTGTCCAACCTCACCAGATTTTCCAATTAATAGAGTTTACATACATTTTCTTTCTCTTTCTCATGGTGAATTCCATAGCTTAACTGCTACCCCTGCTCTGTTGAGTCACTGAAAGTAGAAACCTGATCTTATCCTTGTCTTACATAAAACCTTCACTAGCTTTCAAAAAAATGTTTTTGATCAAATTTTACAACTGAGCTCAAATGTTTCTGATCTCCAACATCTCCTTACATCTCCTGTAATGCAAAAAAAAAAATTGTTCAGTTGTATATGTTATCTATTTTATTGCCCTGCACTCAAATATAACCTATATCTTCATTATAAAAAAAAAAACTTCAAGTTTATCTGACCCATAAATGAACCATTACCTAATTCCAGCTATCCAGGTTAAGGATTTTTTTTTCTTACCTCTATAGCATATATATCATATTTCCAGTTGAGCATTACATTTAAAATATTTAAATATTTAAATTATTTCACATTAGTTGCCTGGATCTTTATGTTGGAAGACTCCCTGGCGCTACAATTAACTTAGGATAAATGTTTTCACTTCGAGAATAAAACACTGGACTTGTCAGGAATTAAGCATTCTAGCTACGCCATATAAAAGACGCACAATCCAGGTATTGTATTTACAAGCCATAAGCCTAGATTAGGCAGGTTGGAGTTATTCTCACTTATTTTACAGACATAACATCCCTTGTTACTTGCTGTTCTTCCTGGCCACATCTTCATGATCCATCTCTCATGGCAGCCTCCTCTGCTTTTCTCATCCATTTTACTTCTCTCTCTTTGGTCTCTCCTGAGACCCCTCACAGGATCCTCAAGTCCCACCTTTCTCTCTCTACTGCCCAATCACAGGCTCTAATCTTTTATTGACCCACTAAATTGGGGAGCAAGGTTTATATAACATCTCCTGGTATATGTGAGGATCTGGTCATTGTGGTCAACCAGATCTTTGGAGTAGTTGGCATTAAAATATCTAGCAGCATCAGACCAACACACTACATAGATACTGAACTATGCATGTTGAATCAAAGTGTTTTTTTTTTTAAACATAATAGGTAGGTGATGCCAGTCCCTCTAAGCAGGTTGTGTTCTACAGAATTTTAATGAGTTTCTCAATCCTTGGCCTCTTAATAAAAGCTCATGCAAACTAGATCTTCTGATTTCCCTATTAACCTAGTACTTGCACCTTAGATCACAGGATCATGATCTATGTCCTGTAGTATACAAACAATATGCTTATTTTAATTAGATTAAAAATATGCGATGATTCATTCTTTGTAAACTCAATGTGTAGAGAAAAATCACTTTTGTGTTACAGAAGAACACTAAAAAGAGCACATCTAAAACTACAGTTGACCAATAAGTAGGACAAATATAGGATACAAATCTGTGTGCCTCCAAGGAGCACATACTATTAGATGATATTATACTTCTGTAATTAGCAGTAGCTAAAACTAGAAATCTGAGAGAGTCATGAATGTCTACCCAATATTCTCCTCATCCTCATATATCGTGAAAGATTCAGTGAAAAGACTCATTTTCATATGAAGCAGATATGGGATGAATAAAATGGACACCCAGATCCAAGAGATCATTTTGCACAGATTAGCTAGCCAACACAGCTCACATAATATCCTAGAGAATTTACTCTAGGTAGAGACAGTTATTAATGAGGGTCCCAAGCCATAGTTCAATGAGGTAACTTAACCAACTACCAACCCATTGAATTTGGAAGAAGTCAGAAGTTATTATTAGCATAAACATCTATACACACACATATTCTTACAGCTGAAGTTCATATCTCAAAGAATATCTACCCAATTATATTAATCTAATTTGAAATCAAAAGTTCTAGGCACTAATGATAATTTTGTCAATTTCTTATTTTTCAGGCTTTGGTGGGGGGAAAAAAAATAATTGTTTTCAGGTTTTCCATGTGGAAAATTATAGTGCAACACTCCATCCTTATTTTGTTTGATTGATTTTTAATAAATAGAAACACATAACAGTGAGGACTATGGAATGAAACAGGTATTTTCATGTAAGAATAATCTATATTCAGTGTTATCTTTCTGCAGTGTAATGATACCATACAGAATGGTCTAGAAATATATGTCCATTTCAACATAATAACTCTTTTCCCACAAATATCCTAAACCATGTATCACCAAGTTAACTATCCAGTTAGTTTTGCTTTAGCAGAATATTTGGGAACAGTCATATGCACTCTGTTGTACTTCAGCATCCCACAGTAGCAGAGCTGAGTCATTTGACAGAGGCCATGTGGCCCACAAAGCCCAAAAAATTCTTCTTAAGCAAGATATTTACAGAATGTTTGCTGACTTTTGTCATCCAGTTAGGGAAATGACTATAGGTTGCTACTGATCCAGGTTACATACACAGGCTACTGTTCCCAGTGCTGAGCTAGAGGTCACAATGTCCTTGAGTTTCCAGTACCAGAGACTGACAAGTTCAATTTGCTAAGTCCCATCCAATGTCAAGGGCAACCCACCCTAGCTGTGTCATGTCAGAATTCATTCTGTCTCAGCGTTTGCTTGCAGGTGACATACTATCACCCTTGGCTGATGGGGACTCCAGACCACTTCCATGGAGGTACAGACTCATGAGGTTCCCCTCCCCTAACAGTGAGTCTCAGAAGATGTGGTGGTGTGTTTCTCCTTCTGTGTTTGAAAGGGAGCAAAAGCTTTTCCACAACCATCCCTTCAAAAATAATCAGAACTGCTTCTGGTTCCTTCTTCCTCAGAAGAAAAACAAAAGTTAGCATTTTAAAATGGTATTTTATACTTGAAAATACTAATAAATACATTTCAAGATATTTTTTTTTAAAAAAGGCAATGCTTAGTGCAAAACTTTTACTTATGTATCTGTGTACCCTCATGTGTGGTAGCATGTGTTCCGCATGTACATTGTGGTGGTTTGAATAGGTTTAACCCCAATAGACTCATGTATTTGAGTGCTTGGCCCATAGGGAGTGGCACTATTAGGAGGTGTAGCATTGTTGGAGCAGGTATGGTCTTGCTGGAGGAACTGCATCACTGTAAGGGGGGAATTTAAGGGTTCCTGTGTTCAAGCTCTGCCTAGTGAGGAATTCCAGTCTCCTGCTGCCTTCAGATCAAGATGTAGAACTCTCAGTTCCTTCTTCAGCACCATGTCTGCCTGGATGCTGCCATGCTTACTGCCATGATGGTAAATGGACTGAACCTCTAAAACTGTAAGTCAGTCCCAATTCAATGTATTCATGTTGCCTTGGTCATGGTGTCTCTTCATGGCAATAAAATCCTAACTAAGACAAATATTCACCCATGGAGGTCAGAGGACAACCTGGGGTATCATCATTCCTTTGGTACCAAGGTACTAATAGACATTTTACTGCTTGCTTGCTTGCCTGCCTGCCTGCCTGCCTGCCTCCCTGCCTCCCTGCTTCCTTCCTTCCTTCCTTCCTTCCTTCCTTCCTTCCTTCCTTCCTTCCTTCCTTCCTTCCTTCCTTCGTCCCTTTC
>NC_034595.1:18115642-18123660 GCF_900095145.1 Mus pahari | reverse complement strand
TCCTTCCTTCCTTCCTTCCTTCCTTCCTTCCTTCCTTCCTTCCTTTCTTCCTTTCTTCCTTTCTTCCTTCTTTCCTCCCTTTCTTCTTCCTTTCTTTTTCTCTTCTCTTCTTTTTGCATTGCTTGTCTCTCTTAGCCTGAAATTTAGTTAGCAAGCTAAGCTTGCAGGCCAGTGAGTCTCAGAGAGCTCCTGTCTCTGCCTCCCCAGTGCCAGGTTTCCGGATGCCTACCACCATGGTTAGCTTTGCTCTTTTCTCATGAGTTCTGGGAATGAAACTGATGTTATCATGCTTTATTAACAGAGCTGCCCCACAGATGGTATTTGATGACCAAATGAATACATATAAATCATAGACAGGTTTAGCTGCTTTAGATATATAATTGAAGCTATAGCTAATCAATCCTGCTATTCTGAAACTATAGGTAGGTTTTGGTCATATTTGTAAAAGTGACTTTTCTAGTTGCCCTAAGTTTATTCTAAGAAACAAAATGCACTGAAAGTAAAATTCCACCAAAGAAATAGATCTCAGGACTGGAGAGAAGTCGGCAGACTGCTCTTCCAGAGAAGAGCAGTCGGCTGACTGCTCTTCCAAGGTCCTGTGTTCAATTACCAGTAACTGCATGGTGGCTCACAACCATCTGTAATGGAATCCTATGTCCTCTTCTGGTGTATCTGAAGACAGCTACAGTGTACTCATATACATAAAATAAATAAATAAATCTTTAAGAAAAGAAAAGGTTTAAAGAAAAAGAAATAGATCTTGCATACAAAAAAGATATATATATATATATATATATATATATATATATATATATATATATGTATCTGCTCCAAATGATTGCTTGAAATACTTCAACAAACACCTAAAATCAGAGTTCATTAGAAAAGAGATTTGTCTACAAAGTATCCAGCAATTTACCAAACCAACCCATAGCATATTCCAGAACAACAGAGGCGCCTCCATTGCTGAGTTAACAAAATGAGAGGTCTTAGCAGTTTTGCAGATTATGGAAATTTGGTACCTAAGAATAAAACATAGGGAGCACTTTCAACCTGTTCCTCTTTTTCCAGATCAGACACAGATGACAAACCTAGAGGACTCCTTACTCCCTGAGCTCCCAGGTAAGGGTATCTGAGCTCTGACTTAGATGCTCTTCTGAAGGTAGGTTCCTCTCTACCCATCACCCTGCCTTCTGCTGAGGAACATGGGATGAGCAAGATGCAACTGGAGAGGCTCAGAAGATGGGATACTTGTGTAGCTGTGGGAAGGGAGCCTTCTAGAGACCAGGTTGCTCCACTCAGAGCAGCAGGCATGCTGTGCGCAAAGCTGCCAAGTCCTCACTTCATCCATCACTCCCATCTGGGAGCCACTTTGCAGACCTACAGTGGACTTCACTTCCTGACAGGTTGTATATCGTTTCTGTCTCTAAGCTCAGGGTTCATTTTTCTCCCATTTATGGCCCTGCCTTACCCTTCGGGGAAACACTAACCACGTTTTCCCGCTTTGCCTGATTCAACTCAGGGTACAGGCATTTAACACACTCATGCACTATGGGTGGTCCAGCAAGAACTTTTCCTTTTGAACAGGAAAGTGACAAGATGAAGGGTGAGTCTTATTTGCCAGACCAAGTCTCCATTCTGCAAGATTGAGGTTCAGACACTCCTGGCCTCACTCTCTGCCTATTTGCCCTTCAAATTGAAAGTGTTGGCACCCTCACCATCGCTGCCAGATGACACATAAGCACATATGTAAATTGGGGCACCTTTTACCCTACAGGCGAGATCTGCTTTCAAACCAATGATTAATATCACTTTGCACTTACAGTAGGCCTTTCAGCTTTAGAACTGTCCCCCAAGTACTTATTAAGAAAGCAGGCTTGATTTTAAACGTTTTCACTCTACCTTCCAAGCTTTGGTATTTACCCAAGCTGTACCAATGTCCCAAGAACAATCATTAGAGTCAGTTCTGACTCAGAAAGCTGACAAAAGCTCTTCAAGCTTCTCATCTGAAACCCACAGGTCACGTGACGCCCCCAGCAAATCTCAAGGAAGAACTGTTTTCAGTATCGACAGAAGAAAACTTGTAGTTGGGCATTTTGCTACCACAAGAGGAAATATGTATCAAATTTTAAATCCAGAAAGATGGGGATTCAAAACCCTCACTAAGAAAAAATATGTACTTCTATGTTTGAACTATTTTGTAGTAAAAATGTTGATGATATCAAGCTGAGTCAGTATTGCAATGGTGGTTCAAGGGGAAGTGCCTAGCACGTAATAGTTTGCAATGATCAGCAAATGTCGTCCATTAGCATACAGCACCCATGAGTTAAGGATAATGACTAAACCATTCAAATAAGGATGGGTAACCAGCATAGAAGTGTTACAGGTGCAGGCCATATGACAACTAAGAACCTACTATTTAAACTCTACTTTAATCTCTGAATTATCATACTGCCATACCTGTTGATAGCAGTTCTCCATGATGACAGCAATCAGTGACACTATGGTAAGTATTAGAATGGCCCAAAGACTTTCATGAAATCAACTCCACAGGGACCTGGATTTATCTAACCAGTAAGGACCCTGGCACTCTGGCTTTTTCTCTTCTGTAGCATAAACATGGACATCTTTAGTTCATTGATTAGTCTTATAAGCAGGAGTTAGCCCTGCCAGATCCTGCATGCATCTATAAAACCAAGATGGCTAAATTTCAGATCTTGAGAGGAAATACTCTACCACGTGTTTAGTGATGGCAGGATGGTTGCTTAAGAATGACCACAGTAAAGAAATGAGGAAGTGTATTTCTGAGAAAGCAGAGTTCTAGGCTGAAGATGTGTGTGTACCTGTGTGTGTGTGTGTGTGTGTGTGTGTGTGTGTGTGTGTGTGTGTGCACGCGCGCGCACGCGCAACACCTGTATTAGTGTGTAGGTGCATAGGTCTGTGTGTGTGTGTGTGTATATGTAAGTGTGTGTATACATATGTATAAGAGTTTGATGTCTAGTTCCTTTCTCTTTTGCTTTATGCCTTCAATTTTAAAACAAGATTTGGATAGATGGGGGGGGGGGGGAGTAGCAAACTCCAGGGATCCCCCTGCCTCTAACTCTCCATCACTGTGACTACAGATGTGTTGTTCTGGCATGCTGGGATCTGAACTCAGTTTGCTATTTTTTCTGCAGTAAAGATTTCGGCCTTTAAGTCATCTTTCCTGCCCCGGAGGCTGAATTTTAATGACTAAATAGGTTGGGCAGAAGGTGCAGATAATGAGGACCTAGACTTGAAATAGGAACATTGTCAAGCCATGAAGCATCACCTGAAATGATGAAACTATAGCTAATTGTGGACTTTGTTATTCCTTTGCAAGGGCGTCATGGATGATAAATACTGAAGTGTGTGGTTCTGCCTGCAGAAACACTGTGGATCCGAACTGGAGAACGAGAACTCCTGAAAGGGAACAGGGCTGCGAAAGGAAACATGGAGCCTTGGCAAAATGTCTGATCAAAGCCCAGATTTTTATTGTTGGAACTGGCTTAAATACAAAGAAGAGTTTCCCAGCATGCCCCTGAGTCCTCTGAAGTTGCCACAGGGTTCTCGCGATGATGGGCAGTCCTGGCAGTGGCGGGCAGGTGTCGCGATGGCGGGCAGGTCCGGGCAGCGGTGGGCGGTCCAGGCGACAGTGGGCGGTTCAAGGATGCTGTGTTCTGGCTGGTCTGATGCGCTCCTGATCTGCTGTACTCTGGCGTGCCTGTAAGAGGCACAACACAATTTAGAGGACCCAACACCGAAGATCTGATCTATGTCTTAGCCTATTTTGTGATTTAAAAATGCCCTTAGTGTCAACGCACTAAAGCATAGAGCCATACTTCATTCTGAAGGCAGGCTGTACAAACACGTATCAAACTCTCTGATGCCTGAGTCACTGTGCACATTGCTTTTGATATACAGGTTAAGGTGTGTTCTTTTTTGCACTGTATAACCCATATCCTGACTTGGAGTGGCCCCTGACCTTTCCACGAAGCACAGACATTCCACCATTTACTAGGTACCCAGAATGCTTATGGCAGCATAAAGTAGGAGCTGTACTCTGGGGCAGTGGAAATATAAACCTCTGAAAGTTTTATTTCCTTGCACGGGATATTTTTTTTTCTACAAATGAAATCCACACAGCTTGTCACCACACACTCAGCTATTTTTAAGCTTCCTGACCATATTCACTAGATAGGCCTTTGGGGACAATAAGTGGCGACAGGAAGGTGGGACAAGCTCTTGGCTCTGGGTAGACTGGATCTTCTGGGAATCTTGACATTTGGTTTGGCCAGAGAACACTTCTGGTAGAAAGTGGAGGTGAAATGAAAGAAGTCATCCCATTTGCCTGTGGCTGATTCTTCCATAACCATCAGGAACCCCACTCATTTCCTTTCCAAAGCTTCAGGTCTGACAAGAAAAGAAAAACTAGGATTCTACCTCCCTCGGTCCCTCTTTGTCATAGACCAGACCACAGATAAAGGGGCCACAATTATTCCCATGTTAGCCCTGGGTCATGACTCAGCTGGACAGTTTCTCTTTTCTCCCACACTGACCAAAGCCTCAGCCAGATGGGAATTGTGGGCGAGTGGCTGGGAGTCCAGAAAGGATTCTGCGTGGGTGACATTCTCAGAGTTTCCAACAGTGGTGTCTCTCAGCTCCTGAGATCCCAGGATCAATCAAAAACAAGGTCAGTCTAAACTGATGCATGTTTTCTGGTAACTAACATTGAATCGTCCACTTTTCATCTAAATATCAGTAAAGG
Source organism: Mus pahari (assembly GCF_900095145.1). NCBI lineage: Eukaryota > Metazoa > Chordata > Mammalia > Rodentia > Muridae > Mus > Mus pahari. The sequence continues at coordinate 18,118,874 of NC_034595.1, read as the reverse complement.
GTGACTCTACAAAGCAGAGTGCAAATTGCCTTGTCATGTAATACAGGGGTCATCATACTGATCTGGTGCAAAAGCTCCTGTATTCATAATGATAGATTATATGTGCTTCTGGAGATAGTTGACAGAATGGCTTACAACTCCATCTCTCCATGTCACCTGGAGACTCTGACAATACATCTAATATGTTATACATGGAACAACTTAGGCTAATTCCTGATTGTCAGACTAAATAAGAAATGTACTTCTGAATCCAAACAAGGGATTATAAATGTGTAGGTTGCTTAGCAAGCTGAAGAACATGTTTAAAGCTATGTTAAAAACAAAACTATTGTAAGAATCCTCTGAAACTCAGGACATCAGTAGAATGAATCATCTCAGGAGAAGAAAACTGTAACAGAAAACCCAGTTTCAAACATAAGTCTGGCTGTGTTTCCCCTTATTTCAATGTTCTTCAAACTTGCTTTCATTTTTGTTCCATTCCTGTATGGCACTGGGTGCCCCATGACATAATTTTGAGTTCCCCTTGCTTATCACTCAGGGCTTTCAGACTCCCAGGTCTCCCTTAATGGCTGTAGCTACCTTGTCATGATTTCTCATGCTTCCTAGCTTACGCTGGTCTCTCACTCTCCTCCTGTCTCATTTACTCAATTCTGTTCAATTTCCAAGGATCTTTAGTAGTACAAGGAGCTTGTCACATGTGTGTAAACTGAGAATTTTTCAAAGTGTACTTTAATAAGGCTTCTTAGACACTCAACCTCCCTTCTAGCCTACCAACCAAAGGTAGGGGAGAAAAATGATTAATAGGACAAGGGGCGTGTGGACCTGTTTAGAAGTAGTTCTTTGGGGGCGATTCTAATCTTTACTCTCAGGGAAACAGCTATCCGATCTAAAACATCAAACACAAATTGATAGCTTCAGTCCAGTACAATTGGCAATCTCTGAACACAAACCAGTAGCCATGGCTTGATCCAGAAGAAACTGTAAGACTGCCAAATTGTCCCAACTCCACAGAAACAACAATAAGCAGCCAAAATACCATACAACGTTCTTTGGCACATTTCTCTCTATGAAGTCATAACAAGCGAATATAAGTGAAGACCAGTGAAGCATTGCAAGGTGAACCAGTGCAAGAGTGTTGTCAGCAAAGACCAATGAAGCGTTGCAAGGTAAACTAATACAAGAGCTACTTCTTACTGTTTATGGGATTCCATTTATATTCTTTCCAAATATCACTCACCTTCAAATGTCTGTTCAGCAAAACAGCCTGTCATGAGATCGCTTCTAGAAAAATATTACATGACACAACTGAGTTTCCAAAGAAACCAGAAGTTTCCATTTCGCAATGCAACACTTTAAGGGTAAGAGTCTGATATTACTCTCCTAAAAGGCCATGAGTCATTATCTTTAAGGAATATTTCACAGCCTAATGTTGCCCACAACAGCACCCTGGGACCACTTCATGTTTTTATTTTTATTTCCATGTCTCTGAGAAACTGTATTTGGTATTTTGAATTTTGTCTAGACAAATAAAATTCCTTAATGTTATTAAACACTTTAAAGTCCTTTGTCATATTCTCCCCCACCTATTAACTGTCCATCTCTACAAAGAAAACAAGTTAAAGCTGAACCATCTCTCAAGAAAGAAGCAAATGTTTTAAGAGGGCTTCAATATCAAGTCCCTGGTTCACCATTCAACTAGTCACTAGCAAACGAACAAGGGGGGATCAATGTGACTGTCCCTCTCCTTAACCTCTAAGAGGACAACATCTGCTGAAGATCTTAAAGGTGTGCACAAGAAAGGGACAAAGTACAAAGTGGTCCCACATTGTTATTTAGTTGCCACAACTAACCACAAATTATGGAAGCTTAGATTTTTTTGTTGTACAGTTTTATTTTCAATAGTATGTGTATTTATACATTAATAAATTCCAAGAAGCAATTCACCAAAGAAATATGATAGGATTTTGTATCTCTATAATGTATCCCTATAATCTGAAAAACACATATCTTGGGCAGCTCATTTCTATGGGTAGAAGTCTGTTTACTATAATAGTTGGACATTCATTTATATCGCAGTGTATTCGTCTCTGAGGTTCTGACACGAAGCAGGGATCTCTCTAAGGAGTCTCCTCAGGCAGTGATCAAAGGACCTGTATGCTCTTTGTCTTTCTACACCATCTATCATCCTTTTTATCCAGCCTCAAAAATGAGGGGGAAAGTCAGAAGTGCAGGCAGGCTCATCAGGTACTTAACCACTTTCTTGGAAATGAGCATAAGACCTGTACTCACAAACTATTGTCAAAATGGTCACATGGTCTAGCTAATTGCCAAGGATGCTGGGAAACTTGAGGACATACTTCTGCCTTAATCAGCAGCAGCAACTTCTGGCACAACAGATTGCTCATAAAGGAATTCTGTGTCCTCTAATAAGAGACACGGCTAAACCAAGTCTTCATTGCTATCAATACCGATAACTATCAGACGTTCTCAAATTATAAACTTCTTAAATCTTCAATTATCTCATATAAATCTATAGGCCTGTTTCATTGTATAACACATATGCTTTTTCCTATCCCAGTCCCTTCCTCCTAGTATAGAAAATATAAATGATAGTAGAATTGGCATTGAAGTTTTCATATTCCTTCCAGAATTCTAAAGATTACTTTTATTTTCTTTATTATGTATCCCTTATCTGAATAGAGTTGGACATTCCTACATGAAGTTACATTCCAAGAAATCTTTGTATCAGAATTCCCTTTCACAAAGTTAAAAATTGATTCTTCAAGCTTTCTCTTTCCAAATAAAATTTCATCCTCATCATTTTCTCTCAGTTTTGGCAGACAAACAAGATGTACGTCATACCCTTGCTGTCTGGGTCTCCTTGGAGGTGGATCTAAGAATGAGGAGATTTGAATGGCTCCCAGTTGAATTCTATAGTGTTCTTCCTGTGGTAGCCTTTCGCCTCCACAAAATTCTAGGCGAGTCCAATGTGGGCTGTGGATGACAGGAAGTGAAAGATTCCAAGTCTGTTCTTAATGAAGAGTAGATGTATTGTTCAGTTAGAGTTATGTCTACAGATAAGAGAAATTCCCTCTGCTAAGCCCAAAGTCTCAAAAATATTATCTTGGAGATCCAAGAGCAAGGAGTAGATTTAGGAATTTGCAAGGGAAGGGAAGGGAAGGGAAGGGAAGGGAAGAGAAGGGAAGGAAAAGGAGAAATGATTTAATTATAA
>NC_034595.1:18112230-18115105 GCF_900095145.1 Mus pahari | reverse complement strand
AAGGGAAGGGAAGGGAAGGGAAGGGAAGGGAAGGGAAGGGAAGGGAAGGGAAAGACTTCCCTACAAAGACTCTTTTTTTAATTCCATAGACTTCGAATCTTCCATGATGATGTTCTTAGTGTTTTGTCATAACTGACACAAGTTCCCATTGACTTCTTTGAAATAAGCTCTGACCTCAACTCAGTGCTAAAATTAGGGTCAGGAGAATTTGCTATGGAACCAGATATCCTACAAAAAAAACCTTAGACCTTGAGGAATACAGTTCACTCATTGGGAATGTTCTGTCACCAACTACTGCACCACATGTATTTTCAGCTCCATTCCAATGAAAGGGACCTTATCTGGTTTATCTTTACGCCCCAGCACATGATACCTGGTCAGATATTCATTAGTGTCTACTGTGGTTTGAATATGGTCTGTGCCCTCTGAAAGCTATGCTAATGTTCTATTCCTATTCTGATGTTGGAAAATGAAGGCTTTAAATGATGAGTAGAGGTGCCAGTAGTCTTCTCAGAGGCATTTTCCTAAGAATGCATTGTTATACCCTAAGTCTGCCTGCTACTTTTACTCCCCTCTGTGACCATTTGTCCTTCTACAATCCTGCATAAGATCCTTGCCAAAAGTGATCACTTAATTTTGCACTTCCAGTCCTTAAAAGGATAAGTAAAATAAATTCCTTTCCTTTGCAATATAACCCAATCTCAGACAGCGTACGTAACAATGAACAGTGGTTTAAGACAGAATCATTAATCACTCTGCAATGATTAATGAATGAGATCTGTTAGTTTCTCCTTTTAAATCATACAATGGAGGAAACTATCTCAGCTCATTCCAAATCCATTGCAGGAATTTATTCTGGCTCCCTGTGCTATTTGCACATGGCTTATCACTGCCAGCATTGTTGGATTAAAGAATAGCAACTACAGATAATTCAGAAGTTTTGTACAATTAAACCTTAAAGAAAATTGAAAAGTCTGCAATTCCCTTAGTATTAGGGTATAACAAACCATCCCTTTGTGTTTATAATCACAAAGCATTTTTCTATTCTTGCAATAACATGCCCTTAAAATAAATAGAGGTTATTTGTTTATGAACATAAAAGTTCATGAATAATTGGCTGACTCAATAAAATTTGAAAAATAGTGACTAAATACAGGTGAACTTTACAGTTTGCTAAATCTGATCACATTCTTTTCTTTTCTGTGGACACACCTATTTTGATAAAACATGAATATGGACTGGAAGGGGAAGAACAGACAGGGGGAGGGTCTTAGATTAAGGTATCTGATCCATTTTAATTGATTTTTGTTCAGACTGAGGAATGCAAATCTAATTTTATTCTACCACATATAGATATTGAGCCGTCCAAGTACCATTTGTTGAGAAGGCTGGGTTATTTTTCCTCCAGTGAATGTGTTTGATTTTATAGAAAAAAAAAATTGAACTGCTTAGAGGAAAGCATATCCCATATCTATTGAATTATACTTTGTAGATACTTCTTAAATTCAGTTAATCTATGATGTTATTTATATCTCCAGTTTCTTTGCTGATTTCTGGTTTGGAAGACTTATTTATAGATGAAGGTAAGATATTAAAGCCATCTACTATGGCTGCATCATAATTTGTGAACTTTTTGTACTTTTGGCATTTGTTTTATGAAATCAAAAACCCCAAAGTTCGTTTTTCATATGTGAACAATTGTAATAAATTCTTGGTGAATAATTCTCTGTATGAGTGTTAAAAGGCATTTATCTTTTCTGGTTAATTTTGATTTCCAATCTGCTTTATGAGGTATGAGAATAGCTGCACAAGCTTGGTTTTCATTCCCATTTACTCAGTAGGTTAGCATCTACACTTGAACTAGCAGCTTCTGAAGGTCTTTGTCAGTTTTTTCTTGAAGAAAAAGAGTCAGATTTGTGTTTGAAAATAGCCAGCAAGTCTGAATCTTCAAAATGATGAATTGAGGCCATTAATATTTAACATTATATGAGTGATTATATTTAAGATTATGACTGGCAGCTGATTGCTACGGTTTTGCTGTCATTGGTCTGATTTGTTGAATTAATATTTGTGCTTTTCTTCCTTTGCTATTGTGTTTGCTGATTTACTGCATTAATTCATAACTAATCATGCATGGTGGATCCCATCCTACACATCCAATCTTTATCTAATTCTCTCATGAAATTCATTTTTTCCTAGTCTATTATGAAAGAGATTGTCTTCTTCAGCTGTTTAGCACTCCGTTGTGCAAGGTAGTGCAAACCTTTAATCCCAGCTCTTGGGAAGCAGAGGCAGGTGAATCTCTGTGATGTCAAGACCAGCCTGGTCTACAGAGTGAGTTCCAGGACAGCCAGGGCTCCACAGGGAAACCCTGTCTTGATAAGACAATACAAACAAAAAAAAATGAAGATGATACATGTGTTGTTATTCTGTTCTGGTTCACAAACAAATTGGTTATTTATCTCTACAGCTTTTAATATTTTTTCTTCATTTTTCATTTTTCATCTTCATTGGAAAATGCTTTTAAAGGTTATATTCTCGAACACTAAATGTCTTATGTGATTTGGTGCCCCTTTGGTGGTGAGGTAAACTGTAGACTGCAATTTCATTGAATAAATTGTGGCTTTGAGATCTCAAAAGATGGAAAGATCTCCCATGCTCATGTATTGGCAGAATTAATATAGTAAAAATGGCTATCCTGCTGAAAGCAATCTACAGATTCAATGCAATCCCCATCAAAATTCCAACTCAGTTCTTCACTGAGTTAGAAAGGGCAGTTTGCAAATTCATCTGGAATAATAAAAAACCTAGGATAGCAAAAACTATTCTCAACAATAAAAGAAACTCTGGGGGAATCACCATTCCTGAACTCAAG
>NC_034595.1:18090002-18108640 GCF_900095145.1 Mus pahari | reverse complement strand
TGTGGTACATTTACACAATGGAGTACTACTCAGCTATTAAAAACAATGAATTTATGAAATTCTTAGGCAAATGGATGTATCTGGAGGATATCATCCTAAATGAGGTAAACCAGTCAGAAAAGAACTCACCTGATATGCACTCACTGATAAGTGGATATTAGCCCAGAAACCTAGAATACCCAAGATACAATTTCCAAAACACAAGAAAATCAAAAAGAAGGAAGACCAACATGTGGATACTTTATTCCTCCCCAAAATAGGGAATAAAATACCCATGAAAGAAGTTGCAGAGACAAAGTTTAGAGCTAAGATGAAAGGATGGACAACCCAGAGACTGCCCCACCCGGTGGTCCATCCCATAATCAGCCACCAAACGCAGACATTATTGCATATGCCATCAAGAACTTGCTGAAAGGATACTGATATAGCTATCTCTTGTGAGGCTATGCCAGTGCCTGTCAAATATAGAAGTGGATGCCCACGGTCATCTATAGGATAGAATACAGAGACCCCAATGGGGGAGCTAGAGAAATTACTCAAGGAACTGAAGGGATCTGCAGCCCTATAGGTGGAACAACAATATGAACTAATCAGTACCCCCAGAGCTCATGTCTCTAGCTGCATATATAGCAGAAGATGACCTAGTCAGCCATCGTTGGGCAGAGAGGCCCCTTGGTCTTGCAAACTTTATATGCCCCATACAGGGGAACGCCAGGGCCAAGAAGTGGGAGTGAGTGGGTAGGGGAGCAGGGTGGAAGGAGGGTATAGGGGACTTTCAGGATAGCATTTGAAATGTAAATGAAGAAAATATCTAATAAAATAATTTTAAAAAAAATAAAAAAATTTAAAAAATATTAAAAACCATCTTTAATAGCTCTATTAATACTTGTCAGTCATCATGTGATCGTAATCTTTTCAGCTTCTTAAATGTAATTCTCTTTTCTTTGTTGAAATCTTTTATTCTGTTACCTTTAGTATCTTCTACACTACTGCACATTTCTGAAATTAAAATACATTTCTCTTTAAGAAAAAGAAAGAAAGAAAAAGAAAAAAATGTGGCTTTGAATTTTTCTCTAATCCTTCCTCTAGCCTATCTATCTGTCTTAACTATATTCCTGAATCATTGAATCATTTACTCATAGCCATTATTTGTGTGTGTGTGTGTGTGTGTGTGTGTGTGTGTGTGTGTGTGTACCTAGATGTATGATTGTCCCAATCATGTCCTCCACCACTAAATTCTTTCTTCTTCATCTTATATATTGATGATGCATCTTATTACATATTTAATTGCACTCCTTGATGCTTTCATTTCTAGCATTTCTGTCTGGTTCTGTATCAGAGCCTTACTTGCCATTTTGGATTCTTCAATGATATATTTTATTTCTTCTCCAAACTGCTGACCATATCACCTACTTTGATAATTTTCTAACATAGTTCTAAAATCGATCCCTTTGCTCCCTTCACCTGTTTACTTGGATCATCCATGTGGTTACAGTTATGGGCCCCCTGTAAGAGTAAGAGTGTCACACTGTTTCCTGAGATATCCACTATCTCATTATTTGTGACTTCTGGTATTGAGAAACTTCAAGGACAGATAGGTGTATCAGCTGCTTGTTTACTTACATCTTAGGTATTTTTTCACTGTGTCTGATCCATTTGTTAGAATTAACCTATCTTTTAATTTTACTTTTTGTATTTTTCTAGTTTTTCTTTTTTCTTTTCTTTCTTTTTTATTCAACTCTTCCCAGTGAGTGTTCTTTATTTATGCTGTGCTCACCACCACTATTTTTGAGGACAGCCAACCACAACAACAAGCACAGTCCCTTGGCAGGAATCCAAGGGCTAACTCACAGCAGAAGACACCTGTGCATCTTCTATCCCTAATAAGATGAGGAGACAGTAGCACAAAGGTATTTAGTAGGAAAGAAGCATAATTTATGGTATCTTACAGCTAATAGTGTCCATAAGTCATGCATAAGAAAAGGGGATAATAAGAAAAAGGAGGAAAAATGTGAATAATAAAAAAATAGTATTGGGGCTGGAAGTATGAGGAACAATAAGGAAAATTGTGGAAACTATTGCAGAAAAGAAAAGATAGTAAAGAAGGTCTACTGAGGTAACAAACTAAAACAAACTAGAAACAAACTAAAGCCAAGCAACTGACTTACAGAGTGTTTTTAACAAAAATAAAAATTTGCTTAAAATGAAAATTGAAATAGATACTTTAATATCACATATTTGTATTTGTATATAGGTCAATGATACGTGGATAGGAAGATTTCTCTCTAAATAATATCTAAAGAGGAAAAGATACAGTAAGAGATAGCATACTATCAGTCAGTCTTTCTTCCTATTAGAAAAGAATGTGGTTGCTCATACCATCTGGATTGCATTGTAGCAGGCTCTGCAAGTGGAGAAAGGGCTGCTGGATTCATTAATTCAAACTACTTAAGTCAGTATGCCTTTCCTCTTGAGAGTAGTCTGTATGAGACCCACAACTTGCATCAGTTCCAGAATCTGAATTTAAGTTTCATACGGGGCTTTCTGTGGTCCAAGTTCTTAGATTAGGGAAAGCCACCCTTCTGCCTTTGCTTATCTTTGTCAATAGTGTCTTTGTCAAGAGGGTCTCTTACTAGCACTAAAACTAGATATCATCCAGTTTGGGGTTTTTTTTTCTATTCTTCTCAACCCCAGTGGATGTGCCCTGCTCCTTCTGCTCCCTAGGACCTTGTTAGATTCAAGGAGGTGGGGGCAGATCTTACTTTGAAACTACCCTGCCCAATTTTCACCATATTCTTCTAGTGTTAATGTGTAGCACTGTCCTGTCTGTCCCTGTGTATAAGTATTCAGTCAGTCTGTCTCCAGTTGAATATTCTTAGGTACTTGGGTTCAGAAGTGGACTTAGTCTGTGCTAACTTCTTAGCATATGTCGCTTAAATTATTTCTTAGAGTACTGTGGAGTTTCATTTAGTAACAAAATCAAAGATCAGCATGTGGTAAGTATAGAGTGTTTAGTCTTCTAGTACAAGAGGAAAGAAACCTCTGAGCTAAACGTGATTTGGAAGGCTAAGTTTAAGGCTCAACAGAGACAAACTGTTGAGAAATTCTAGCAGGCTATAAAAGACATACTGTGTGATTCTGCCAACATGAACCTTAGTGACCTTGACCTATTTTAACAAAATGACAGCAAGTTACAGCTGAGACATTTTGAGTTTGCTATGCTCTTGAGAATCCTAGCATCACTGTCAGTCTTCTATGAGCTAAATGCTTCCTAAGTGTACCTGCAACTAAGTGTTGCAAATACAGAATATATCTGGGAAGATACTTTCTATGAACTCAGAGTCTGTCAATCTTACAGAGTTTAGCTAAGAATGTCTATAGTTACTAGAGAGGAACAGATAGTCTCCTGAGCAATCACTTTTGCTTACCTTTCTAGCCACACCTCTTTTTGGTTTTTAACAAATTTTTTATTAGATATTTTCTTCATTTACATTTCAAATACTATCCCAAAGGTCCCCTATACCCTCCCCCCACCCTGCTCCCCAGCCCACCCACTCCTGCTTCTTGGCCCTGGTGTTCCCCTGTACTGGGGAATATAAAGTTTGCAAAACCAAGGAGCCTCTCTTCCCAATGATGGCCAACTAGGCCGTCTTCTGCTACATATGCAGCTAGAGACACAAGCTCTGGGGGTACTGGTTAGTTCATATTGTTGTTCCTCATATAGGGTTGCAGACCCCTTCGGCTCCTTGGGTACTTTCTCTAGCTCCTCCATTTGGGGCCCTGTGTTCCATCCAATAGATGACTGTGAGCATCTACTTCTGTATTTGCACATGAAAATCAAGAAGAAGGAAGACCAAAGTGTGGATACTTCATTCCTCCTTAGAATAGGAAACAAAATACCCATGGAAAGAGTTACAGAGACAAAGTTTGGAGCTGAGACAGAAGGATGGGCCATCCAGAGACTGCCCTACCCAGGGATCCATCTCATAATCAGCCACCAAATGCAGACACTATTGCATATGCCAGCAAAATTTTGCTGACAGGACCCTGATATAGCTTTCTCTTGTGAGACTATGCCAGTGCCTAGCCTCTTGTAACTCACACATAAGGCCATTCTATCTTTGGTCAGTACACTTTTCACAGTATCACAGATGACGTCTTTCTGTGCTTTCTGTCTCTTTATAAATGTGTCCACTACCCCCAGTGTTACTCTTAGCACATCACTCACTTACTCATCACCTCCTCCCTCTCTCACTCTTGCTCCTCCATTTCCATCCTCTGCCTTTCCTTAGAATAGCATACTTTTTTAAAAATAGAATTTAAATTGTAACTATTGATTTCCTTCTTTGTCTCCCCTACAAAAACTGATGTACAGAACATGTCTCATTGATAAATGAGTCCATGCATTCTTGCATAAGACTTGGCTAGGAGTTAGAATCAATATATGGTTGTCAAGTGAATGGATGATTGAAAAGGCAGGTGATAGGCATGTTTAATAAGCCCCTCCCCACAAAATGATTGGAATTTTAATCATTCTGAACATGATAGTGCCTCTGAGAATGAATACAGACAGATCTTCCTCAGATGGTATATGGATATGAGCAGATTCATTTCTTCTAGAATAGGGATTTTTTTTTTGTTTAAATTTCTATAAGACTCTTATACTTTGGCTCAAATCTCCCTTCTAATCTTATTAGAACTTCCAGTCTCAACATTCCTATTGAATGTTTTACCCAAAGTAGTAAGAATCCTTTGAGTGTCTAGAATACATTGTGATCTTACCTTCTTCTTACCTATACAGATATCCCCCATCAAGCCCAATACTTTTCCCTAAGCAAAGTCTTCAACATTATCAACTTCTATCGGTTTTCATATATAAGTTTAAACAAATCTTCCTGTTGTAAGGAAAGCTTAACCTAATTCTATAAATCAGAGTTATATACACCTTCACTAATACTTTCATAGAACCCTGACCTAAACTGCCTTGTGTTGAGTAGAATAATTGGGAATGAGAAATAAAGACAGCTGATAACATATGCCATGCATGTTTATTAAGATGTATAGCATCTTATACAATATTTGTAGGACTGAGGTGAGCAGAGAGCTAAGTCAGACAATATTGATAAAGAGAACATAGGATACCTCAGACACTTGGCGCTAATCACCACAGCCTTTCAGGGGAGAAATCTTGGTTCCCAGGAAAGGAAATCTTAACTCCTTAGAGTCCTAGGTCCTGCTATAGCTCTAGACTAGACCTTGCCAAGTCTGTGCCTCAGCAAAGACACAGAAATAACATACTCTTTGTCTTTTCAACAGGGACTCTGAGAAAGCCTAATATCAACGTGACTCCCAAAAGGGCCACATTCATTTTCCCTAGAATGACTTTTTGTCACAGTCTGGTTATCAGGGCACATTCATTGGTTGACTATGTCTGATGAATTTTGGCAGCTCCAGAATCTTGCTCTGTTTCAGAAAATTAAGTGATCAAAGAAGGATAAAAAGGAAAATGAGCAGGATGTGTGTGATGGATGCTGATTAGGCATTTCAAAATAAGAAGCTTGTCTATCTAAGCAATACTAACACAGGAGGTGATATAGTGATAGCTCAAGTGTTCGCTTAATTCAAAAAGTAAATTATCTACAATGCACACAAGAGAATTTTGCTGGAAGTATATTTCAAGTCCTACCTTCATCTCCCATCAATTTCAAACTGACAAATCCAAAAAACATATTATGAATATGCAGGCTACTTTGAGGGACTTGTAAATGACCAGCTTGACATGCCAAAAAAATCCGAAAAGGAGAATCTTGACTCAAGCAGCTATGTGAAACCTATTTGGAAGTCACTGCATGCCTATTGATGACAGAGCCAAGTGCCAGAGCAAGCTGGCTTAGCTGCGCCAACTGAATAGGGTTTATTAAAAGAGGCGCCACGGAGGCTGATGAAAACCCAAAGAGACTGTGGAAGGCTAGTAGCTCCCTAAGTGACCAGTCAGCAATGGTGCATTCATCCTTGCTATAGCCATGAGAGCAATCTTCAGCAATAAGATAGGAGAGGGCTCTACCTAGGCAAAGAGAATCAGACTTAAACATCAGCGAACTGCAGAATTCACTCACAGGAGTTCAAAATCATCTTTGCCGTAACACATTTGTATACTGGACTCATTTTCTCCATCTTTCAACCTATTTCACGATCCTAATGAACTAACCTTCTACAACTCAAAATTATAGAAAAGAAAGCAAAAGAAAAGAATAACAACTGATCAAGAAATGAACACATTTAAATAGTTTGCCTAGTAAACTTTAAAGACTCCATGGAACTAAGAAAGGAGAAAATGGAATGTAGCATGCATTTCTGTATGTTGAATAATAAAGTACCAACTTTAAACACCAAAACAAAATTGTATTATAGTTTGACATAGACATAAGACACATTTTTTTTAATTAAGGGTGACATATCAAATATCAAGGGGCCAGAGGTTCTGTACCTAACAAGGCAAAGATAACAAAGTCTCTTTGGAGAGTGACAAGAGGGCTTGGCAGGTCAAAGCTCCTGCTGCTAAACTCTATACCCTGAGTTCTAGCTGCAGGAATCACATGACAGAAGAAAAGGAAGAGCCCTCAGAAGTTTTCTGCTGAACTCCATGTGTGCGCTACGTCACATGCATATTATATGCCCCAACACAAACTGAATAAATAAAATGTGATATACTGTTTTCAAGATAAAGAAGACTATTTAGGTCCAGAAAAGAAAAAAATAATAACTTAAAGGGTGTTTTTCTTTGTGTTTTCTATATAGTTTTGTTTGATTGTTTTTGCTTGTTTTTACTTTTTGAAATAAGCTGACCTTGAACTCACCAATGGTGAGGATGGCCTTGGATTTCCGATTGCTCTGCCTCTTTGTCCTAGGAGCTGGAATTACAGTGTTCTCATATCACACCAGACTTATATTTATCTTTTACTTATACTCCATTACCTTTTTCATTAAAGCTGCTTAAACCAGAAATAGAGACGGTGGTAGGTGATATTTCCACTAGTTGTTGTCCCTCACATGAACACATAGGGCTGTTAATTTGACTTTTATGGTGGAGTTGTGGCTCTTCAAATTAGCCAGCAAGGCCTTTCTTTACTTGACTTATTTTTCCACTATGTCTCTTCTAATCATCCTCTTTCAACTAAAGATTTAAGTCCCCTTGTAAATATGTCTATTTATTATGGAAAGACTCGGTAAGCCTGCTATCAAGAGGACTCAAGCCCAAACAATGGTCATATTTTTTCTAAGTATAAATGAAGAAGTGCTGTTTTACTTTGGACTTTAATCAATGTCGGACTGGGTCTATTTAAAACTGTGTTTGGTTGATCACCTTGATGATGCAGACCAGACAGAGAAAACAGTCTTCTGTTCATTTTGCTAGTGGCCATCTTTTTGAATATCACCTATGACGTCCAGGTTTCTTTTTTGCCAGTGTGTTAATATACCAACGTTTATTTGAGCATTACAAAAATGCATCAAGTTAGATCTAATGCCTCTCTTTATACTTGAGGTAGTCAGACTCAAAGGATTAACTAACTTTTTTTTAAAAAGTTCAGATAGTAAACAATCCATGCTCAGTAGCAGATTCACCAAACTCTGCCGTGTTTGTCTCTGGATTATCTCTTCAATGAAAGGGGAAAGTTTTTTAACTAGAAAAACCATCTTTTCTTTACAAACAGGATTGTGTCAAATTCAAAAGGCTTCCAAACAGAAAAGAAACAGTCAATATAGGGGAGAAACAATCCTGAAAATGGTGGCAACCCTTGCTAGATGAACTTCTAGAATTGTATTGTGCTATATAGTTTTATGTCAATTGAACACACAACAGAATCATCAGAGAAGAAGGAGCCTCAACGGAGAAAAATGTCTTCATGACATCAAGCTATAAAGCATTTTCTTAATTAGTAATTGATGTTGTAGGGCTTAGTCCACTGTGGGTGGTTCTATCCCTATGCTGGTGGTCCTGTGTTCTATAAGAAACCAGACTGAGCAAGCCATTGAGAGCAAGTCAGTAAGCAGCACCTCTTTATGGCTTCTGTACCAGCTTCTGACTCCAAATTTCTTCCCAGCTTAAGTTCCTGCCTTCACTGCTTTTGAGGATGAACTGTTGTATGGAACTGTGAGGAAAACAAACCCTTTTCTTTCCAAGCTTTGGTGTTTCATCAGCAATAGTAGCACTAACTAAGGCAAATATGTGAAGAGTCCAAGAAGTCAACACCAAGAGAACAAATTATTCAGTTAAGTAATGGACAGAAAAAGTGCAGAGACACTTTTCAAATGAACATATACAAACATCAGCATGCCCCTCAGTGGGAAAGAATTGCCTATTACTGCAGTGTCTTGAGGTGCCTGGGTAGGTTGGTATCCAGGGGGACCTCCCTCTTCTCAGAGGTGAAGGGAAGGGGTCAGGGAGGTGCAATGTGAAGGGGGATTGGAAGGAGAGGGGATCTGTGATCAGGATGTAAAGTGAATAAATGAATTATTGGGGGGGGGGAAGCAACCAACAGTAAACACTAATAAGAATGAGCAGCAGGGAAAAATAGTTTTATGTAGGCACCAACTCAACTTGTCCATGTTCATTGACTTGTAGAGGTATATTCAGTAACAGGTTCTTATAACATCAACTGAGGAAATAAAAATAGCCAAAGCATCTTGGTCCAATCACCCTAGATGTAGAACTCTCCTAAGACAATGGCTGCCTATGTGTTGCCATGCTACCTGTCATGACAATAATCAACTGAACCCTGGAACTTTAAGTCAGTTCCAATTAAATGTTTCCTTCATAAGAGTTACTGTGGTCATGGTGTCTCGTCACAGCAATAGAACCCTAAGACAACATCCAAAATAATTTGGACTTGAGTTTCTAAGAACTACAGTATTACAAACTCCCATGTGACAATAATTATATTTGAAGGAGTTCCCCAACTGAAAGTCCTAAGGTAAGCAGGAAATTTTACTCAAGAATCTACATGTTTCCAAACTAACTTCCCTCAGGTTTATGGATTTTCTCATGGCCCATTGCCTATGAATCATACTGAATATTGAATTTCACCTTTCATTAGTAGATTCAGGCTGCATGACTAATAATCTATAGGGCATACAATGCTTTCAGGAAGCATAAAAAGGCTTCCAGTGTAACGTCTGTGTGGGGTCTGACATGGAAAAAGAAGATGCAACTACCTTCAAATTCACAGATTTTAGTAATAGATAAAAATGGTTTTTAATGGTTTTTTTTTAATATGGTTGGCAAACTCTTTCTTGCACAACCCTGAGGAAGAGCTTAGAGGTGCAGCTAAGAGCACTGACTGAAGATACAAAGGTCCCCGGTTCAAGTCCCTCCTTTTCAGTTACATAGAGGGGGAAGAAGACTGGTCAGGTCAGGGAGATGTAAGACTGGGGCCTTAAGGAAACCCTGTTGGAGCCTCTGACAGGGCTTGGTAACAGGTTTGAGGAAAGGTTCATGAGTTGGGCCTAATGCTGCTTCATATAAAGGGCGAGAAAGGAGGGAAAAGGAAGGGACCCAGGAATGTAAAAAGCTAGTCATTCCTAGGAATGGTCAAATATCTTCCTTTGTAGAAGGAACAGTTAGAGACTGAATTAGATTTCTTTCTATCTAAGGTAATAGTCTTGTGGATTGGAGTAATGTTAGTCCTAAATAGGTGACCTGAGGAGTGGACAGTTGAACTTTAGAAAGTGGGACCATGTAGCATTGACTAGAAAGGAAATTTAGACGAACAGAGGTTTGGCTAATCTCTAGAGAGGGGCTACAGAGAAGGACATCATCTACATAAAGCACAATCTTAGATTTAGGGAGAGATAAGGAGAGTAAGTCAGAAGGCAGGGCCTGGCCAAATAGGTATAGGCTGTCCTGGAATCCCTGAGGTAGAACAGTCCAGGTGAGTTGGGTAGAAAAGTGGGTGTCAGGATCTATCCAGATAAAGGCAAATATGTTTTGTGAGTGGGCATCAAGAGGGATAGAGAAAAATACATCCTTGAGATCTAGGACTGAGAAACAAGAAGTACCCTAGGGGATAGTGGAAAGAAGTATATATGGGTTAGCTACAATGGGATAGAGGGGGACCACTGCAGAATTAATGTGTCTGAGGTCTTGAACCAGTTGATAGGTTCCATTAGGTTTATTTATTTATTTATTTATTTATTTATTTATTATATGTAAGTACACTGTAGCTGTCTTCAGACACTCCAGAAGAGGGTGTCAGATCTTGTTAAGGATGGTTGTGAGCCACCATGTGGTTGCTGGGATTTGAACTCTGCACCTTTGGAAGAGCAGTCGGGTGCTCTTACCCGCTGAGCCATCTCACCAACCCCCATTAGGTTTCTTAACTGCTACTATAGGGCTGTAAAAGGCGGAAGGTATGAGGTGAAGGAGTTTTTTCCTTAAGAAATCAGAAATGATAGGCTTAACTCCCCTGAGGCTCTGGGAAGAGAGAGGGTATTGAGCTTGGGCGATATATCTGGTAGAGTCCAATAACTGGATGGCAACAGGAGAATGATGTTTAGCAATAGAGAGGTCCTGGACATCCCAAAATCGGGGTCCACCTGAGAAGCATGTAAAATAAACATGTTAGTATCAGTAGGTTGTCTGGCTAGAAGAAGGAACAGAGAAACTGCTGGCAATTTTGGGTTTAGGCGAATGGGCGGGGCAAATGAAACAGAGGCTCTCAACTTAGCTAAAAGACCCCTTCCCAATAAGGGGACACAGGACATATTGGCACTACCAAAAAGGAATGGGTGGGGGGTGCACTCCTAAAAATGCAACCAAGTAGTGGGGACTGATGAGGAAGATAAGGTTGTCCTCCCACCCCGATGACAGGAAAACATGAAGATGAAGTGGGCCCCCAAAACTCTGTCAGGACTAAATAAGTGGCCTGGTGTCCAAGAGGAAGGAAATGGGCTGCCCACATACCATGATATCTACCTGGAGCTCCCTGATAGTGATAGGCATGGCCTGGTTGTGATCGGGAGCTCCAGCCCTTCAGTCATCCATAGCCAAGCCTAGAAGGTCAGCCGGAGGATTGCCTGGGAGTGATGTCACTCTGTTCTGTGTAACTGGAGGGCAATCGACAGCCCAATGTTTCTCCTAATGGCACCTAGGACATGGTCCACTTGGCTTGCTGGGGGTAGGGCAAGCCCTTGCCCAGTGACCTTGCTGACCTCATCTATAGCAGGGGCCTGGTAGTCTCTGAGCCTTAGAAGGTCAGGAATCTGGAGTAGTGGCTGGAGCTGAAGCGGGTCAGACAGTCTTTGCCAGCATGTGGTATTTTTGTTCTGGAGCTTTCTCATCTCTCTCATGGTACACCTTGAAGGCCAGCCCCAAGGCTTCCACCTCAGGAGTTAGAAGCCCCCTCTTCAGCTTTCTAAGTTTAGCTTTTATGTCAGGGTAGCTCTGGGGAGAAAAAGTAGGTCATCAGAAGTTGCTTATCTTCTGGGTTTTCAGGGTCCAGATTAGTGTATTGCAATAAAACCTTTGTGAGGCCTTTTAAAAATTGAGATGGGTTCTCCTGTTCGTCCTGGACAACCTCTTGGAGGTTTTCAAAATCGACTGACTTTAAGGCTGACTTTCTTAGGCTGTCCAGAAGGCATGTAATAAACCTGTCTCTGGCTAAGATACCAACTGCGGAATTGTAATTCCATCAGGGATCCTGGTCAGGCACTGCCTCAGATCTGATTGGATATGTTCCATCTGTTTGGTGAGTTTCGTCTACATGTGTTTTTGCCTCTTCCCAAACTCGCCTGTGTTTATCAGGAAGTAAATTACTAGTAAGAATCGTATGAACATCATGGAAAGTCAAGCTATAAGACTGAGTGAAGGACTGGAACTCCTTGATAAAGCTGGAGGAGTTACAAGTACAGGAACCCAGGCTCCTTTCTATTTGAGAAAGTTCACTCAGTGAGAAAGAAACATGTACTCTGACCAGACTGTCAACACCAGCCACTTCCCTTAAAGGAAGGACCAATGCTGGGTCAGGTGTTCCTGGAGGAGAAGAATGGCTTGAGGGTCTGGCTGTTGCCTTAGAACTCGAGATAGGAGGGGTAAAGGTCGGTGCCAATGCAGGGCATTTAAAGAGACCTGCAGCTGGCACAAAAGGAGGGGAAGGGTCTGGAGCGGTCAAGCTAGTAGGCTCTGGGGCACTGTGAAGTGCATTTGTACCTCAATGTTCTCCAGCGAGTCTCACATGTGTCCTCGGTCATAGCCTGCTGGGTGTTCTGTAATCGCTGTTTCCAGCCACTGCACAGGAAGTCATCCTTCGGCCAGACCAGCTGCGGCCACTTGTACTGTGACTCCTGCCTCCTCAAAGATCCACGCAGGCTGGGCAGGTGAAATTGGCCAAGGCTCATAGCGTGGGCTTACTCCCATGGGTGGGATAGAGGCAAGGAACCTCAGGGTCTGTGCAACTCATAACCACCTAACCCCTGCACAGAGACGAAACAGAAACTCCAGAAAGTCCGCTGCGTACTTGGCATCTGGTGGGAAGCTAGTTTGCAACAGTCAGTTGATCAGATGTGAATATTTTTGTTGTTTAAGAAAAGCTTCGCCGGGCAGTGGTGGCGCACACCTTTAATCCCAGCACTTGGGAGGCAGAGGCAGGCGAATTTCTGAGTTCAAGGCCAGCCTGGTCTAGAGCGTAAGTTCCAGGATAGGCAGGGCTACACAGAGAAACCCTGTCTCGAAAAAAAAACTAAAAAAGAAAAAATAGAAAACCTTCGAGGCGTGGGGTGGAGGGAGTTGTGGGGGATGCGTACAGAAGCAGTGGGAAGTGACTGACCTATTTAATTTGGTATGTAAAGGGACAGGTACACCACCAGCCCTCGGAAAATTCTTGTAGACTTCGGTTTCATTTGGTTGTCCAGCCTTATCTTAATTCTCTAGGAATTTACACACAGTAGTTAGTATGAGCATTGCACAGGTAGGTGCAAATTCATATGGAACCATTGCTATGTGATCACACTCCAACTTAATCATTCATTAGTTGAGTATTCATAAGTGGTTTCCAGATTTATAAGGGGCAGATGCTGCTACTGGGAAATCTTTAGCTACGTATTTGCTGTGCATAGGTACACATGTGCAACCACAGGTAGAAGGTCTGTGTTGCTGATGTATACTGTAAGCGGAAGCCTGGGGTGAAAAATAATCTGGAGTGAGAGAAATTCAGAAGCTGTGTAGTGGAGTTTGTGAGAAGCAATGGGAGCAAGATGTGACCCTGGGATCAGGAAAAATGATGGGTTTGGGAAAGAGGAGGTAGATTGAAGAGGCCTAATTCAAGGAAACAAGGGTCTGAACTCTCGCTGGTGGACATTGGACAGAGAGCAGACAGGATAACCTGCTAAGCTCAGTTTAGACCAGTGGTTCTCAGTCTTACTGAAGCTTCAGCTCCTTAATACAGTTCCTCATGTTGAGATCCCCAATCATAAAATTATTTGTGTTGCTACGTCAGGGTTAGGGTCCTGTTATGAATCATAATGTAAATACCTGTGTTTTCATATGTGTTGGTATCAGGACCTCTGTCACATAGGCATGACCCACACACCTGTTGCCAAAGCAACAGCCACCATATTCCCAGAATCCACCTGGCTTACATCCCACCTTTCCTGTGACAATGTCAGCATCCATATATGAGGATGCCTCTGCATGCTCGCTCTCTCTCTCTCTCTCTCTCTCTCTCTCTCTCTCTCTCTCTCTCTCTCTCTCTCTCCCCCCTCAATAAACCTCCTGTGGAACTCTTTAGCCTGGTGTGTTCCTTCTGAAACCGTGCACCATTCAAGATCGTAACAAGTCTTCCGTTGGGGTTGTTCCTAGACTGCAGAAAGCTAACCAAGCCATAGCTTCTGAACATGATGCCCATTTACCTGAGATTTATCACCCACTGAGCCCAGAATTTACATCAAGCAGAGCTGTTTACAGGAGAAAAGACTTTTGACTGAGAGTCTGACTGAAATATTACATTCGTGGGTCATCGAGAGTCCCACAAATGGGATGTGGCATTGTTTCGCATCCCTCTCTGACCAGATATTTTCCTGCTAGGCCATCACTCATCAAGGTCTGAGCCTGATCCTCCCTCCTCTAGAATAGATCTTAAATACCCTTCGGCAGGAGAGCCTCTGCCTCCTGGACTGATGCTTTCTCCTATCAAAAAGTTTCATCTCCCTCTGAAGCTACAGCGAAAGTGGAAGAAAGCAAAAGTGTTGTTTTATAGTGACAGTCTAATGTTCTTCCTGATGTTCCATGTGACCACAAATACAGAATTCCCATTCTCTGCTATACCATTTTTCCTCTAATTTAAAAATATATTATTTGGTCCTAAGGTTCAATACAACTTTAATGTTCAGTAGGTTTATAGCTGACTACATCATTTGCCTAATATATAAAAAACATAGACTCCCTGGACTAATGTGTCTATACGTGAAATTATAGTATGTCTGATTTTTGTATTCTTTTTACTTCCAATGCTTAAGACTGAAAAGTACCCCAAAAGAAACTAGAAGATGTTTTATATAAATACTGGGTATGTGTGTCATTAATAAGTTAACATTTATTAAGTAAATGGATGCTGAAACACAGCATAAGCCCTCTGTATGCATTGTTGTGTGTCCTCTTTACAACACTACCAAAGTAGACACCATGGCTCCTATTGAACTAAGAGAGACAGCTCAGTGAGGAGAGAATAAACTATTTGTTGGAGGTGCCAAATTCTGGTTGTGATGCAGCAAATAGGCACACAAGACTGTCTGGTTCCTACACATAGGCTTTCCCCTACTGCTCCACAGTCTTTAAGCCTATCAAAGAAACAATGCTCACACCCATGCCTCTGTGTTTCACACTGCTATAAGGAAAGGGCTATTCATGCTGATTGGGGTGGCAACAGTACCCAGCCCTAATTTGAGAAACAAAGAACTAGGGGAAAGATCGGATTTCCCACCAAACCCTTCCCAGGCAAAGCAGCAAACCAGAATAAAGTTGCAAAGGAGTTTGGAAATAGCATGCATGATGAGATGGTGGTTCTTTAGGTTTGTGACCAGGAAAGCCTGAGGCTCCTGCTGCAGCTGCCAGGCCTGCAGATTAAGCCTTTTTTTCTTTCTTTCTTTCTTCAAAAACAAGAATGTTGAGACCCTAAACTTGTTTTCTTTTAAATGCTATAAGCCTTTCAGGAAACAGCTTCCTCTGGGAACCTGCTCATTACAGAAGCCCCTTGAAGAAGTGCCAAACTGTAGTTAGGAGGGAGGGGGTTGGAAAGAGGGAAGCATTGGGTAGATTCAGTGGGGTTATTTGATGGCAGAAATGCCTTTATCCAAGGAACAGAGAATAGCCTGGTGCCTTCTCAACCAGGCAGAGCACACAGACTCCTGGGAAAGGAGCTTGCATTGGATGAAATTTAGCTAAAAACGGATTCCTGTACCTGAAGTTGATAAATTTAATAGTTTTAATAATAGATTTCATATACTAAGGACTTTAAGCACTGAAGTCAGATCTTTTCATTGAACTTACCTCTGTAGTCACCATGTTGGAAGATCTCTATATAATATAAAAACAAAAAACACAAAAATATGAATGTAGAGAATAAAAAATAAGACATAAATGCCACAGAGATAAGACATGACCAAAGCTTTATTTTAACCCTACTTTGATGACAGATTTCATGTTATACAGTCTCACCTATCAACATCTGAGTAAAGAAATTCTAGATCTATAAGGGTAATTTTCAGCAAGGAATTATCCTGGAATGAAGAATGTGAAGACATATTTCCTTGTGTCAAAGTTTTATACAATCATGACATCACTCTTCATGGATATAATAAAGAATGGATAGAGTCTTTGGATGCACAATTATCATCCCCTGTGGAATGTTTAAAGAACATCAATGAGGTTACTCATCCCTGAGTATCATTCTTGCCTAAAGTCACTAAAACCTAAACACATCATCTTTAGAATTCCCTCTTATAAAACCCTCAGAAGAAGAACCAATTGAGCCTTTGGTTGGTGGTTTAGTCCCCGGGATCTCTGGGGGTACTGATTAGTTTATATTGTTGTTCCTCCTATGGGGTTGCAAGCTCTTTCAGCTTGATGTCCCAGTGTAGGGGAATGCCAGAACAGGGAAGCAGAAGTGAGTGGGTTGGTGAGCAGGGGAGAGGGGATGGGATAGGGGTTTTTCAGAGGGGAAAACAGGAAAGGGTATAGCATTTGAAATGTAGATAAAGAAAAATAAAATCTAATAAAAAAAGAAGAAGAACAAATTGGAAGACCGTTGTCTGTGAAAAGAATGCATAGATGTTCATTTTGAGGTCAGATTATTATTTCTTTGGTTTCTCCCTGGTCTGGCTGTGTCACTATGAACAGAGGCTGAACTTTTAAGATTCTTGATTTTTTTTTTTCATCTGTACAACAGATCTAGGAAACATTTACCTTGCAGAGACTATGAAATCAGAAGAAATCATCAAGAGAATGGATAATCAAGAGAATGGATAATCAATTGCAGTGATAATTGAGGTATTATACAGAGATTATTATTGCTGACATTATTACATTTGTCCAAGGAAGCACAAGCACATAAGACATGGGCGTGAATTAATTTCTCACAATGTGATAAGTATGAGCTTGGTTTTCATGTCTCAAAGAAGGTGACACTCTCAGAATCCCTATTTACTAGTGAACAAAAGGTTCCCTGGAAAGTTTAATAAACCAAATCATAGTAAAATTAAATATTGCCTTCTAAATTCACAGAGGCTTTGAGGCTTTGAATCAAGATTCAGACCCAGGAAGGCAAATTCAGACAACCTTCTCATGGGTACTTAGAGAAAGTTGGGAATTTCCAACATGATATGTTTTCAAAACCAGGTCCTGTGGCTCTCTAGGAGCCACCAAATATGGGTAGGAATAACCCTAAAGCCCTCTTTCTCTCTCCATCACACTTGCTTTTATTAATATCACATATGCGATTTTAAATAAACTTATCATTTTTGAAAAGTTACATAACTGCTAAGCATTTAGTCTAAACAGACTGTTTGTTATACAGTAAGAGAATGAGCCATGGACTCTGTGGAGATTGGCAAGGAAGAGCACAGCCAGGGACATGTTGTTTGTGACATATTTTTCACAGGATTTCACACTAATGCTGGTACTACAGATACTTCCTCATTGAGACAATACTTGGGGTTTCTCAGGTGGAAGCCTTCATACTCTTACATGGCTGCTAAACAGCCTTAGAGTTTCAGCACTAGTCTTAGAACAGCAGCCCAACCAAGAGAAAGGAAACAAAAATGGCTTTAAAGGAATATTCCTTAAATAGCCTTGGAATCTTGAAATTTCTTTGATGTCTCATATTGCATCATAAAATGGTAAAATAACCACCCTACATGTCTGTCTGAGCTAAAGGATTTGAGAAATGCCTTCTTTGTTCCTTTAAACACTAGCAGCTTTATGTATATTTGAAAGCTATTCTACTTATAATTATAGATTGGACTTTTGGGGTGTACATTGTAGCTGTGTTTTTCACTAATTGCATCAGTCTATGTTGCCATGAGCTAAATACAATAAAAAGTTTCAAGTATACAATTTATGAGGAGGACCCCCAGCGAGCTCATTAAGACACAGAGCCTTGCCATCTTCAATTTGCTTCTTTTTTACAAGGACTTTGCAACAAACTATTCCATGATATTCCGTTTACAACTGGGTTAATAAGATCACTTTTACTCTACATGGCATTGTCTCTGGGGCACCATCATGAATTTGCTCCTCACAACTTCTTTAAGTGTCTCAGGCATACCTGTAGCACACTGTTGTGGCTTGAATAAAAAGGGTCCCCATAGGCTGACAGGGAGTGGCATGATTAAGAGGTGTGGCCTCGTTGGAATAGGTGTGTCACTGGGAGTGGACTTTGAAGTTTCAAGCGCTCAAGCTTGGCCAAATGAAACTCTTCCTGCTGTCTGCTGATCCAGATGTAGAACTCTCAGCTATCTCTTCATTAAGGAAGTCAGGATAGGAATTCAAGCAGGGCAGGAACTTAAGAGACAGCAGCTGATGCAGAGGCCATAGAGGCCATAGAGTCTAATTGCTTGCTTCCCATGGCTTCCTCAACCTAGTTTCTTACAGAACACAGGACCAGTAGCCCAGGGATAGCACTACCCACAATGAAGTGGGTCCTCCCCCATCAATCATTAAGAAAATGCCTTACAGCTAGATCTTTTGGAAACATTTTTTCAATTGAGTCTTCTCTTCCCTGATGGCTCTAGCTTGTGTCAAGTTGACATAAAACCAACCAGTGTGCCCCTTCTCATTTTAAAACTAATAATCTTTCATTGTAGAAACTTCATTACCTGGGACAAAAGTGATTGGCCACTGTCTTAGTTAAGGTTTATATTTATGTGATAAAACACTATAACCAAAAGCTTTTTGAGTAGAAAAGCTTATTTATGCTTACATATCACATTCACAGTCCACCAGGAAGGTAAGTCATGGGAAGAACCCAAGGCAAGAATTGAAGCAAAAACCATGGAGGAAGCCGGGCGTGGTGGCGCATGCCTTTAATCCCAGCACTCGGGAGGCAGAGGCAGGCGGATTTCTGAGTTCGAGGCCAGCCTGGTCTACAAAG
>NC_034595.1:18064204-18089972 GCF_900095145.1 Mus pahari | reverse complement strand
CTTTTATAAAAATATCAGAGAAAATCATTCTAAATTTGTAAAGTTACCTCTTCAAGTTCAATGAATTAAACGGTTTTACATCTAAAAAAAAAAAAAAAAAAAAAAAAAAAAAAACCATGGAGGAGTGCTGCTGACTGGCTTACTCCATAAGGTTTGCTCAGGACCACTTTCTCAAGGGTGACACCAACAGCCATGAACTTGACCCTCCCACATCAATCACTAATTAAGAAAAGGGGATCCATCCTATAAGCAACCACCAAACCCAGACACTACTGCACATGCCAACAAGATTGTGCTGACAGGACCCTGACATAGCTCTCTCTTGTGAGGCTATGCCAGTGCCTGGCAAATAAAGAAGTGGATGCTCACAGTCATCTATTGGATGGAACACAGGGCCCCCAAGGAAGGAGCTAGAGAAAGTACCCAAGGAGCTAAATGGGTCTGCAACCCTATAGGAGGAATAACAATATGAACTAAACAGTACCCCCCAAAGCTCGTGTCCCCCCAGAGTTGCATATATAGCAGAGGATGGCCTAGTTGGCCATCAATGGGTTGGAAGTCCCTTAGTCTTGCTAAGATTATATGCCCCAGTATAGGGGAAACTCCAGGGCCAGGAAGTGGGAGCAGGTGGGTTGGGGAACGAGGAGGGGGGAGTGTAGGGGACTTTCAGAGAGGAAAGTAGGAAAGGGGATAGCATTTGAAATGTAAATGAAGAGAATATCTAACAAAAAATTAAATTAAAAGAAAAAAGAAAAAAAAAAGTAAATGCCCACACAAGCCTGCCAACAAATGAATTTTACTTAGGCATTTTGCAGTTGTTGTTTTCTCCTCTCTGATCACTGTAGTTTGTCTCAAATTGACAAAAACAAAAACAAGCAAGCAAAAACAAAAACCCCATCATTAAAAAAAAAATCACAATGTTTCCTTTCTTTCCTATCAAAAGTCCCATCTTTGATCTCTCTTGAGATTGCATACCCCAGGGAGGGCTCACGGGTAATGGTGGAGAGGCAGACACATCATAAAGAACACTGGAAGTGAAATCAGATGGAATCCCAGACATCTACTAGCTCTGTCTCTATAGAAGGATCATCTCATCTCGCCTTGTTAAAGCAAAGTGTGCTTAACTGGAAAACCAGAATAAAATATCCAATAGCATTAGACATACCTATGGATTCACCCCTTCTACCATGAAAGGACTTCCATCATTAGCTTAGTAGCTAGTTGCCCAAATGATTATTAACGCTCATTCTCTTGAGAATGTACTAAGGCACAACCGTAGTGCTAACTTCCAGACAAGACGCAACAAAGACCATCAAGAAGTAGTCTCTGAAGGTTACCTTAGCACTTATCTATTATTCTCCGATCATTATTTTTCTTTCATCCTTTCTTCTTCTATGCTGACAAGCACTTAGGCAATCTACTCAGAGTTACAGTATACAAAGTGTACTGTGACAGTGCTTAGGAGCTTAAGATAAAGAAGTAAATCATGGGAGCAATCTGAGTAGAGACTGTTAGACCAGAGCCACCATAACAGCCCTGATCTCTAGCCATGTACAAGAAAGAATAATAGCTTTATATCATGTTCATGTTATTTAGGTGTGGGACAATTTTAATATTACTCTCTGACATGTTTAATCACTGTTGAAACTGTAATTCTTTCCAGTTTGTGATGATTTGAAGAGATTCACTATGTAAACCACTTCTTATGCTGTGTAGACAAAGCTGGCATCTGTTCTTGACCCCCTTCAGTTATACCACAGGGAATCATGACTTAAGGACACACAGTATGTCAAAATACCCCCACTAAAAGTGGTTTCCTATTGTCTTCTTTGTCTCAACCCTGATTTCAACCAATCTTAGGGCCTTGGCCTGACGGTCCTTATGAGGTTCAGCAGGCTACTCATGTCTCATCATTCTTAAAATAGCTTCTCTGATTATTCCAGGTACTTACAATTCTCTAAACTTTGACTATCTTTCTTATATGCTCCAGAGAGTGACTCTGATTTAACATGTCTAACTCTTTTGGTCTTGGTTCCTCTATAGCC
Source organism: Mus pahari (assembly GCF_900095145.1). Taxonomy (NCBI): domain Eukaryota; kingdom Metazoa; phylum Chordata; class Mammalia; order Rodentia; family Muridae; genus Mus; species Mus pahari. The sequence goes on along the minus strand of NC_034595.1, from coordinate 18,087,927 downwards.
AATAATAAAGGTGCATGTTTGTTATGGTTGTTAACTTGGTGTTTTGGGGGGACTCCTAACAGCAGGATTTTCTCTGGCTCTTTTCCTTGCTCTTAGGACCCTTTTTCTCCTACCGGGTTGTCTCACCCATCCTTGGTATGAGCGTTTGGGCCAGTATTATTGAATCTTCTTATGCCATGTCTGGTTGCTATCTCTGGGAGGCCTCCTCTTTTATAAAGGGAAAGGGAGTAGGAAAGGATCTGAGGGGGAGGGGAGGAGGTAGTGGGGATGGAGACTGGAAGGAGTGGATGGAGAGGAAACTGTGGTTGGGATATATTGCAAATAAATAAACAAACATATAAATAGTAAGTACTCACATTGTCTACTGCCACCAAGCCAATCTTACCCTTCCACATAGCATTTGTTACATACTATCTCCTTCTTCCTGGATTGTTTCCTTCAAGCACATCTTTTCTCACTCTCTAGACTGTAGGATGTAAAACCATGTCAGGAAATTTGGTAAGATGGAGCAGGTTGAGACCAGGAGACTCAGTGGGCACATATCTGAGGCTTAGGTAACTCCAGACTCTGGGTCTGGAACAAGTGCCACACTTCTCACATAAAGAAATATGTCCTAGGATCATATAGGCCCAAAACAGAGTTCTCCACGCAAATGAGCTACCTAGAGGTCCAGAGGGCTTAGCCAATAAGCGTCCCTTCTCAGACATTCCTCCCTGAAAAATGTATTTCCCTGAGAAAATACATTTCCCTGAGAAAAATGTCCACCCTGAGAAGTGGGTATAGTAGGTTATACATCCATTTTCCATCATGAACAACCAATAAACTGTTTAGAGCCATGGACTGTCTCTTTCATCAATATCCACTGTGGGGAGCCATGGAGAAGGCATTGCAACACAGCTTAATTCTCCTGTAGATGGCTTTTCTGCACTCCCAGTCATAACCACCACCAAGCCTGCCTCCACCAAGCTAAGGACTATCACCCATAGGACAAGCAGACACTCCCCTTTCCCCCAGCCCCAGGTTAGACTGTGTTTCCAACCTCCCTACTCCATTGTTACCTCTTGTAAAACTCCCAGCAATGCCTGTATGTCCAAGAGTCTGAGAACGCCACAGCCTCAACCTTGTCACAGTCCCTGGGACCCTTGAACTACATTTTAGACTGTGATTTCCCACCCCTGGAACTGTGTTCCCATGCTTCCAAACAGCCCGCCACCCATCCCAGCAGCAGCGTGGGGTAAGTGCAGTCAAACTGCCTGCAAGAGGCATGCCCAGCAGCAGAGCAGACACAGTCAAACAATAAATATTTCTTTAAGTTCTTCCATTATTTTCCTGCTTCATCAAAAAGCAAGTTTTGAGTCCAACATGCATGTTCTGATTGTATACCTAATCCAAATTTGACTCACATATCAGGAAAGGCAATATGCCAGTAACTTATTGCAGTATTTCTCTAAAATTGTTCGCATCCACAACCGAATTGACAGTGTTTCTGGAAGCTTAATAAAAAAATTTTTTTTTCAAATACCACAATTCTGGAAATGCCACCTTGTTCAAAAGTTTTGCTTTTGAACCTACAGGGTGCATATGCCTACTACGTCTCCATCTTGATTATGTAGTGTAAATTACTTCAGAATACTAAAGACGATATCAAGGATACACAGGTAATAAAATTCAGACCTGCATTCTGAGTCAGAACTTTCTACTGCCATGACGTTACCACATCAAAGGCTGATTACAGGATCAGCACATAAATAATAGTGATAATAATAAAAATGATGGCAGCTAATGTTTATTAACTGCTAGATGCCAGAAAAGACATTAAACATACCTTAAGGATTATTTCATTTTGTTCTTACGTATGTACATATATTTTATGACACGAGCCTGTTTTCTTAGCATTATAAAGATGAAGCGATCTGGAAAGCGTAACGCACTGAGGTAACAAAATGAGTCAGTGGAAGAGCGGGAATCTGCAATCTAGGTTCATCAGGCAGCAAAGCAAGAGCCTCACCAAGTTTGCATGTTGAATTTCCCCAGGGATGACCTCCAACAGGAATTTAGTGACCCCCTATTTGTTCCCACAGTACTGGGTATACCCCACTATTAGAGCATTCAGTGTGCTATACTATAGTTATTAGCTTAAATGCCTAGATTCTCAATGAGTCTACATGTCATTTGCATGACATTCTGCATCTCTCATCTTTGCATTCCAATAACTGGCAGTATGACTTATGCACACTAGCATTGGTTCAAATTAAAAAACCATAGGAAATATCTCTTGTATTTGAAATGAGTCATTGTCTCTTCACCTCTAAGAGAAGGACTGTCTGTTTATAAATAAGGACAATTCTTATTCTTTGATGCCAAGCAATGCTCACAATTTTGTGTTCATGAGCCAGTACATGTGTGCAACTGGCAAGAAGCATCCTGGGAAAATGCTACCCTATTATTACAAGGCACTATTGAAAAGGGACCAAAGAATAAAATTCCTACTGTCCTAACATGATCCAGCTGCAGCAGACAAGTTGTCATTACACCAACAGAAAGCTATTGCCTCTTGACTCAAAACTAGCAAATTGGCCTGAAGTTACAGGATACAATCTTCATTGCATATTGTTATGAACTCAAACTTCATTGTAAAAATGCACGCTATCTCTGCGTGGGGAAGCTGTCATTGTGTCTCAGCACCAGGTATGCAATCAGCGTCTGATGGGCAGGTTGCCAGGATGGCTATCTGTGTTGTGCTTGGTTGCTAGGGCACAAACAAGGATCTGTGTAGTATCTTGTTTTCACCCCAGCCACAAAAGCCTGGAGCAGTGACAAAGGCTGCTCAAAATGCTACAGCATCAAGGAAATGTATATATTTTGCTTAATTTGTGGAAGTGCTACAAAAGGCAGCTCAGAAAACCAGGACTTGGATCTGGGCTCTGCAACTAAAGGTTCCAACATAGATACATGCTTCTCTGAGAATACTAAATCCTTATGGGCAAATATAGAGATTCTAAGAAATTCTATCACATCAACAATACATTAAATACTTATAGATACTACATGGACTAACCTCTAGATCCTTTAGCATTTGTAAATTATTGGAGTGTAGTCTGAAAGGACATTACTAAGTGCTTCTTACACAAATGACTTCTTAGAGTAACTACAAAGCAAACAGTTCTAATATTTAAACTTATCTTCTTTTGTTTTATATTTTAGTAATAAATCTACATAAAGAAATGTGAATTCTGATAGCAGATGTAGTTAAACATGGCAAAAACCATAAAGGTGGAACAATATGGCTAGAAGGAGGAGAGACATGAGTAGGATGTGGGACAGTCATAGTAGGCCAACACAAATGGCTAACTAAAGCAAGAATCTTTTATTATGAACATTATAATGAAAATTATTCCATTTATGCCGGCCACATGAATCAAGATAAATAGTTTTGAACCCACCTACAGGGTATTAGCCACTAGCTAGATGTTGTAGATTCAAAGACAAAGAAAAAAGTGTCTTTGCACAGTCTAACCAGAAACACACCTGGACAATAAGCAATTTCAATCTAAGCTATTTATAGCAATGTGAAGTCATCTAGAAGCCAGAGAAAGAAACCAAGACTACCTAGGAGGAGACAGCCAAAGGAGCCTTCACAGTAGACATGAATTCCAGTTTAAGTCTTAAAGCCCAAGAAAAACATCACAGTGAGGATATTCCAGGCAAAAGAAAAAGCATATGCAAAGCTGGAAAACCTGACAGGGAAAATATGGGTTCCTTTTCTCTACTTCAAATACAGACAAGTTGTCCGTTAAAAGTTCTGCATTTCATGAGTGAGAGATTGGGATGCTCAATGTGCAATTCTGAGCTGGCTAATTTTCCTTATACTGTATCATATCACACCAGAAGGCTCAGCAAAGTATGTCAATTAATGGTATATCAAGGTTATTATTAACACACTAAGCACAGAGTACTTACTGCTCATCAAAAGAAGGGATAGGAAGATCTGCCTCTTTCTGGTCAGATCCCCAATTGTAGGTAACATCATGACACATCTTTCTTTGAAACCCCTGGTATATATGTAGCAGAGGGCTGCCCTGCCTGGCTTCAGTGGGAAAGGTTGTGCCTAATCCTGTAGAGAATTGATGCCCCAGGGTAGGAAGATATGGTGTGGGGAGGGAGGGGGGAGGGAAGCACCCTCTAGAGGGGAAGGGGAGGAGGGATTGGGGAAAGAACTCTTTGAGAGGAGACGGGAAGAGTGCAGCATTTGGGATTTAAATAAATAAAATAATCATAATTAATAAAAAAATTAAAAATGTAAAAAAATGTGTTAACTGTAATTCCCAATACAGCTTTCCATAGATTTCCAGAGAGACTTCTCTATGGCTTTCTACCAGTTCATACATTGAACATATAACCACATTTCTCAAAATCGAGGAAAAACCTTCTGTCCTTGGAGAAATTTTTATTTAAGAATGAGGCAGAAAGGATACATGTGAACCTTTGATACCGAGTGCTGGCGTTGGTTAACAAAGTCCCCAGTTAGGGAATATACAACGGGGAAATGTTTCATAATACCTTCACTTAGTGAGGACATTTCAACGGATCAAGGAGAAGAAATAGGTCCTACAAGATCTCCCCTCCTGATCCATATTTAAGTGTGAGCCTCTTAGATATATTCACACAAATTCTCTTCATTTAGCTCTTCCAATAACAAAGATGATGTGAGATAGCATAGCTAATTATGTTCTCCCTACCTTAACAGGGGCTTTTCTAAATCAGAGCAGGCACAGATGGCTGGCTGGAGATAAGAGTAGGTCACCTGTGAGAATATGAAGGAAATTTGATGAAAACTAAATATAGAAAATGTTGGCTTATGCAAGAAAAGACTTAGGGAGAAAAATAGTAGCTATGGTTGCTCTGGAAAAGGGACTATTTTCAGCTTGAGGAAAGAATTCTAAAACAGGATTCTACCTGGGGTGTGTTATGATTAAAGTAGAAAAATCAAAGACAACTATGAGTTTTAGACAGACAGCATGGATTAATCCCCCATTTATCATATCAGTTGACATGACTCTATTTGGTAGATAAAACAAAAACCATCAAGCTGGGGCATCAATGAGAGAAGGTTGAATAAGACCAGATGTAATCTTAACACTCAACTTGTCTCAACTTTCCTTATCAAAATGAGGTCCTTCAGATGGTGGATGAATTACTCTAAGAAAAAGCGGGCCTGGCAATCGAAAAGAAGAAGGAATGTGTTAATTAAATACTGATCTTTACATTCAGTGCAGATCAACTGATAAAGACATTTCATTGTTTAACGGAAGATAGGTTTGATGACCACCCTGTGTACAAGATACAACCTATATTATCCTATCCAAATGGTTTTTATTGTATTGTATCTGTTAAATTTCAAACCTAGGACAAGAGGTTGAGGTGCCTATTTAACAAATCCAAGCAGACCTGGCCTCCAGGTTCTCCCAGCATCCCTTAGTCCCTACCTATTACAGGATATGGCTGGCATGCCCTGTCCTCTACCGTGCACTCTCCAGCCCAGGGACTGAGCAACCCTTCTTCCTGAGGCTCTCTCCAGTATGGTCCAGACATGGTGGTTACCTGCACTTATTTGCTTCTTTTGTACTTTTGGTCTCCTTGCTGCTATTCTTGGTTCCCTCCTTCCCTCCCTCCCCCTCTGCATCTCCCATATACTTCAGGGTCATGACCACTCGGAACTCTCCTTATGTGTCTGCCTCTGGCTATGTTCTCACCTACCTAAAATAAATGTCTCTTTCACCATACCTAGGAGCAGCCCTGACCTTTCCTGACTTTTTTTATTTCTTTTCTTTATTTTTTTCATTCGGTATCTAGCTTACTTCTCTCCTTTTTGGGTTATTTTATTTATTTACATTTCAAATGTTATCCCCCTTCCCAGTTTCCCTTCCACAAACCACCTATTCTCCTCCCACTGCTTCTATGAGGGTGTTCCCCAACCCTCCCACCCACTCCCACCTCACCACCCTAACATTCCCGTATGCTGGGTCATCCAGCCTTCACAGGACCAAGGGCCTCTCTTCCTATTGATGCCTGACAAGGCCATCCTCTGCTACATATGTGGCTGGAACCATGGATCCCTCCATGTATACCCCTTGGTTAGTGCTTTAGTCCCTGGGAGCTCTGGGGGGTCTGGTTGGTTGATATTGGTTTTTCTTCCTATGGGGTTGCAAACCCCTTCAGCTCCTTCAGTCCTTCCTCTAACTCCTCCATTGGGGTCCCTGTGTTCATTCTGATGGTTGTCTGCAAGCATTCACATCCTTATTGGTCAGGCTCTAGCAGAGACTCTCAGGAGACAGCTATATCAGCAAGAACTTCTTGGCATCAGCAATAGTGTTGGGGTTTGGTGGCTGCATAGTGGATTGATTTCCATGTAGGGCAGTCTCTGGATGGTATTTCCTTCAGTCTCTACTCTTTGTCTCTGTATTTCTTTTAGACAGGAATAATTCTGGGTTAAAAGTGTTGAGATGGATGGATGACCCCATCCTTCAACCAAGGGCCATGCCTAACCTCTGGATATAGCCTCTACAGGTTCTCTCTCCCAGTTGTTGGGTATTTCAAGTAATGTCATCCCCTTTGGTTTCTGGGAACCTGTTGCATTCCTGGCATCTGGGACTTTCTGATGGCTACCCGCAGTTCCTCATCCCTCACTGCTACTCACCTCTGTTCAATTTCCTGATGCTCTGTACATCTTCCCTGTCTCCTCCCATACCTGATCCTGCCCCTTTTCCCCTCCCCCTCCTCTCTCACTCCCAGATCCCTCTTTCCCTCTACATCCTAAGATTATTTTCTGGCCCCTTCTGAGTAGGACTGTAGCATATACTGCACTTTGGTGTGGTCTTCTTTCTTCTTGGGTTTCATATGGTCTGTGAATTGTATCATGGGTATTCTGAGCTTTTTTCCTAATATCTACTTATCAGTGAATACATACCATGTGTGTTCTTTTGTGACTAGGTTACCTCACTCAGAATGATATTTTCTAGTTCCATCCATTTGTCTGCAAATTTCATGAAGTCATTGTTTTTAATAGCTGAGTAGTACTCCATTGTGTAAATGTACCATATTTTCTGTATCCATTCCTCTGTTGAGGGACATCTAGGTTCTTTCCAGCTTCTCACTATTATAAATAAGGCTGTTATGAACATAGTGGAACATGCGTCCTAGTTACATGTTGGAGCATCTTTTGGGTATATGCCCAGGAGTGGTATAGCTGGGTCCTCGGGTAATACTATGTCCAATTTTCTGAGGAACTGCCAGACTGATATCCAGAGTAGTTGTACCAGCTTGCAATCCCACCTACAATGGAGAAGTGTTCCTCTTTCTCCACATCCTTGCCAGTATCTGCTGTCAACTGAGTTTTTGATCTTAGCCATTCTGACTGGTATGAGGTGGGATCTTAGGATCATTTTAATTTGCATTTCCTTGATGACTAAGGATATTGAACATTTCTTTAGGTGCTTCTCAGTCATTTGAGATTCCTCAGTTGAGAATTGTTTGTTTAGTCCCGTACCTCATTTTTAATAGGGTTATTTGGTTCTCTGGAGTTTAACTTCTTGAGTTCTTTGTATATATTGTATATTAACCCTCTATCAAATTTAAGATTGGTAAAGGTCTTTTCTCAATCAGTAACTTGACATTTGTCCTGATGTCAGCCTTACAGATGTCCTGCCTTTCAATTTTATGATATCTCATTTGTCTATAGTTGATCCTAGAGCCTGGACCTTTGGTGTTCTGTTTAGGAAATTTTACCCTGTGCTAGTATGTTCAAGGCTCTTTGCCACTTTCTCTTCTACTAGATTCAGTGTATCTGGTTTTATTAAATTGCTTTGTCTGTTATAGTATTAATTTTGTTAATTCCCTATACTTTTCCAAACATAAAAACCCATAATCTACTATTTTCTGTATTTTTCCTCTTCTTTTAAAACTATATCATTATCCCCTTGTTGAATCTCCATGTCTTCAAATTACCCAAACCAAAGTCTCTTTGGAATGAAGCAAATAACAAAGTGACCTGACATGCTCTGAGTCCCATGTGTGGTAGCTGCGAAGGATAGATTCTTACAACTCTTGTCCCCAAGGTGCATCTGTCAGCAGTACTGACTCAAAACTTCACCCACTCTGTGCCATGGAACAGGGCCAACTCTAGTGCAGCAGGCAAAAGCCACAGAGCAGACACATTACTGGTTGTGACAAGGGCTGGGTTTTCTATCAAGGGATTTTGTTTCACAACTTCATTAAAGATAATTCCTAAGTGGGCATGTGTCCCACAGTAGATTAGAGGCATAAACAACTTCAAGTCCTTAGATGAGAAGGTTCCTGATAGCTATGATTTTAGATCCAACAGTCCTAATATTTTCTGCAAAATGAAAAGACAATGGTATTTAGGTTTATAATATCAAATATAATAGATCTTTCAGAGGAGTAGGGGCTATACAACAGCCCAATTTCACAAGAAAACCCATTTTAGGACAACGGATTTATTACGTATGCATTCTTCTTCCCCAAGTTCAGGTCACTTTTCTTAGTTCTTCACAATTTTTACACATACCCAGTAGGCCCAGAGTTCATAGAAATACGGCATGTTTACATGTTAGATTCATAATTGATACTTTGATTTTAACATTACACATTCCCAATCACCTTTTGGTATTTCATGTCTTCTGCTCATAGTTTTGTCTATATCTAACTCACTTCTCTTATTGAGTGCTATTGATGGTAAATACATGGAAAGTAAATACAACACTTCTTTCAGACTTTTTTTTAGCTCTTTTTCATGTGTCTTCTTTATCTCATGAGTTACACTATTTAATTTTATCTCATTGAAAAACAGGCTTACTTCTTTTTGGGAGTCTTAGAACTCAAGGTTCTAAGAACTGACGCTGATAGATAAGGTTGTCATCTGCATCTGTCACTCAAGTTGCTTTTCACCAGCACTTGCAAAAATGTACAAAATGACTTTGATAATACTATAATAATAAAAAAGAACCATACCAACAACAGAAGGCCCAGTAATGGAGCAGGCTCTAGCCTTGAATTCTACTATGGTTCTGAATCAAGTTCCTCTCAATGTTTCATCTTCCTATTCAGGCAAAAGTTAGTGGCCACAATGATCATGAACCTCACACCTATACCTCAAAAACAACAAAGAAGATAGGTGATTCTTACAGGGCCAAATTCCCCCACATGCTCATCCCTTGTCAATTACTGGAGTACAGAAAGGTCAACTCTCTGGCTCATCAGATCCACCCATCGGGATCTGATTTTCGTTCGCTATTATTGTTAAAGGTAGAGTTTAGATGAGAAGGCATCAGCTTATGTACTAATACATTCAGTGGTTATAGAAGAGACATTTATTTAACATATAATAAGCTCATATAACAAAAGATACATGTATGTTAGCTTTCATTAAGTTATCTGAAGCCAAACTTATGAGTGTATTCTGGGAGTTTAGCACTACTAACATTCTTTTTCTGTGTTCCTCTTACTACTTGACATGGGCACAATATATCTTCTATACTTTTAGGAACAAAAAAAAAATGCAACAAGCCGTTGCACCCACATTTTTCATGCAGGAAAAACTTTCCAATAATGTCTGCTTATTTTATTGAAGTCACAACATTAAAATGAAGTCTGGGGAGCTGAGTATTTAGCTTTCTTGTAGAATTTCTAGACATTGATTAAAGGACGATACTGAGTTTCTGTCTTCCTCTACCTGCTGCTGTCTCCTTTATGTTTCATCCATGTTAATATTTTTCCTGGATTTCCTAGTAGAAAAAGCATTTGTAGATCTATTTGGTCTTCTCCTTCCCATTTGCTACTTATTAGAACCCAGGTTTTATAAAATACACAAGAAAGGGAAAATTATTTAGGGATAGAATGTTATCCTTCTCATTTCCCTTCTGCTTCTTCATTCATCTTCTTCCTTCTTAGAGATATAGATTGAATAATGTATGGTTCATAGACTGACATGTTGAAGTCATATGTACTCCCAGCAAGAAAGTTTTTTATCTATCAAAGATGTTGAAGAAAACTAAGCACATTGAAAATGCTGTGTTTGAGTCCTTATGAACGGGGGAAGAAATTTACATGTAGAAGAATAAAAATGGAAAAAGTCCAAAGGTGTAGTATTGATTGAGATTTGAAGGAGATAAGTTAGCCTCCCAGTTTTAAATGGATCTAAATATATATGCATATATATTTCTGAGTAACTCTGTCCTCTGTGTGTATATTTGTGTGTCTGCACTTCTGTCTCTGTGTGTATATTTGTTTATTTGTAGTCTAGATCTGTCCATCAGAAATACCTATAAATATCAGTACTCCCCTCAGAATTGACATGAGTTTATTCTTAACATCCTGGCTTCTCTCCATATATAAGGCTCTTTGTTTCTTTCTTAATAATTTCTTTATTTTTATTTTATGTACATTGGTGATTTAACTGCATATATATGTGTATGAGGGTGTTGGATACCCTGAAACAGGAGTTACAGAGAGTTATGAACTGCCATATTGGTGCTGTGAATTGAACTCAGGTCTTCTGGAGAAGCCAGTTCTCTTAATCACTAAGCCATCTCTCCAACTCCTTCTTTGCTTCTTCCTATGCACAGTTCTTCACTGAAGAATCCAGAGCATCCAGTCCATTGACACATATCTGGGAAAAGGAAAACTCAATTCAAAACATTGATAATGTTTTGCTATATTATAAACTAAGGAGTTTCTTAAAGAATTGAGACAGCAGGTCAAAAGGTCATTGGAGCCAGTTTAAAGGGCTTTACTGGCCAGTATAGGACAACACAAGCTTTAAGGACACTGACCTTTAAAGGTTTTAGGCTTTGAGGTTAAACAGAAACCCATGAAGCATTAGTAATGTAGTAATTGCTGGCTACTTATAAAGTGGTATTTCATTTAATCAAGGGGCGAAGGAATTATTATCATTGGTAGACAAAGTTGCTCATATTGCCTCATTATAAGACATGACAAGGAGAATATTCAATGACTATTACTGTGGACAAACAGAATAACAACTGGACACATTTTATAAAAACCTGCTCCATTTAAAACGTCACAATCATAAAATATAAGCAAAGATTGGAAAATGCTGAGATGGTAGGAGAAGGAAAAAATGACGATAACATAACACTCATTCCTGGTTTTGAGTTAATTACTCCACTGTGTTGATGGATACAGCTAACATTGCTTGGGAAGATGGCCAGAGAACCTTGGAGTGGATACCAGCTAGTGTAGAAATTTTAACTGGTCAATGGGATGAGAGAAAGTGACTGTTGAATGCTAAGCCCTAAATGTGGCATCTATATCATGGTTCTAAGGCTGAGGATCATTGGAGAAGAAAGAGAATGAAGAGCTGGTGGTGGGAAAGAATGTTGGGAAATGTGGCCTTTTGAATATGACATGGCTGCTGCATCTGTGAACATACATCAGGAGTGCCACAAAACTGAACACAGTGACATTCCATCATAGTTGTCAGAGGCTCATAAACCTCCATTCCTCCCAGAAGAATGGCAGATATTAGAGACAGTCAAAGGTTTTAGGAGGAGGGGGAGTCATATTTGTCAGTGGTGTAGCCACTGGCATATTGCCTCTACCCATTATTCTTGAGGCACTCCCAATTAAATACAATATATCACCAAAAAATAATCCCACATAGATGTAGGAAGGGAAGGTATGAGATGGAAAGAGTTAAAAGAGGGTCATGAGGAGACATTGATTAAAGACCATTATATGAGGGAAGGGAACAACATTGCAATTATAATTTCAAAAGGAATATATATGAAATTGTAAGAGAATAAACTTTAAAATGTTGATATTAAATAGTATAATTTTTTAAATTAATCACAAATTTCCTGAAATTACGTATGACATGTGTGCTTTGTGTGTGTGTGTGTGTGCACGTGTGAGAACACACGTGGTTTGTGTGTGTGTGTCTTTGTGTGTCTTTGTGTGTTTATGTGCATGTGAAAGAGAGATAGACAGAGACAGAGATAGAGACAGAGAAATGTAGACAAACATTATCAACACAGAAACCGGATTTAGGGGACTTTGGGCACTTAGCAGTTCTGCAACTTGTCTGAGACATTTTAATTATTTTGAAATAGAAAGTTCAAAATTCAGTGACAAAGGATAATGAGGATATAGATGTTGTTTGGCAACTACAAGTGTTTATGATAACATACATCTTGGGCTTCTCAGGCCAAACTTCACAAAAACTTCTAAATTTCTGTACATGTCCAAATTCTAGGTGCATTATACTCACAAATCTCAAATATATAAAATTCATTTGTTTGACAATTTTGCACCATATTCCACCAAACTACCTCCAGGAGTATTCGAGACACTTTAAAATGCTCCATAAATTTCCATCTGTTATCACTTAGTATAAGCCAGGTATTTATTTCCATATAGCCATTTGATCTTCCACAGGTTACCCCTTGCTTTAGTAAGATTTTTCAGTTGCAGCCGCTGCCTATCTTAATGTGCCTGGTACGGAGCGCCACACCTGCTGTTGAGATCATAGCTTGAATGCACTTAGCTTTCCTTCACATAGACAAGCTGAGGTCTGCTATCCAGGAGCTTCTACCTCTGCACACTAACTCCAAGTAAAGAAAGGGTTCATTTTGAAAGGCCAGCTGCAGTGACAGTTCTTTCTCCTAAGGATTTCCAGGGATCTCTGGAACCCAAGGGAAGCACCAACCAGCTTCCATAATAATACACACAGCTGAATATCTGTGTCAGAGGCTGACCAACTTCATTCAGCCCACTGTCTTGGTTTTATGGCAGGAATCCCAACAGAATTTGCATTTTAAAATATTGGAGAAAAGTCAAGACTCTACTTCAGGATCCAGAAAATAATTTAAAACTCCAATTTGCCCATCATTTAAAGTTTTCTTGGGATGTAGCCATGAATATTCGCTTATGTATTACCCAGGGCTAATTTTATGCTATGCTAACAGTGTTGTGACAGAAGGCAAGTGACCCGCATAGTTCAGTATATGTATTATCTAGTCTATTAAAGAGTACATCCATTGAACCCCTTCCAGGAGCCTACAACACCATTACTCTCTAAACAGACATGGTTTAAATTATTCAGATAAACCAGTGCCTCTTGAAGCCAACTCACATCATCACCCTAGGAAAGCATGAACCATTGAAACACAATCCTTGTGTCTTAAAGTTACCTTAATTTCCTGGAACTGATACATTCGTGTTCAAGTAAACATGCTTTGAGCTGGACTGAGACTTTGGGAGTCTAGGAGTTTGAGGACTGACTCTCAATCAATTCTCCAGGACTTCTCATATAATACTCAGAGTCCAAATGGGAGACTTAATGAATGAGATCATTACATTAGAAGCCCCATAAAGAATGGAAGGAAAATAAATGAAATGTTGTAGGTAGGAGAGTGAAGTATTACTGGAAATGTCAATAAAGTCATAAAATAGAATCTTCTAGTTCAGTTTTAATTTTCTTCCTGTTGTCAGTTCAGTTTATAGAGCCACATAGAAAAGATACTGTGTCACCTCAATCATATTTTGACATTCCATTGCATGAAACTCATGCGTGATGCTCTTATTATTTAGGTTAAATTTGATAAATGGAACATCATGGTTCCCCATTAGCACAGAGAGTAGCTCTTCAGTCTCATTATGATGGAGCATCTTCACAATTTTTATCCCCATAGGATTTTCAGTGAGCTATAATCTTTATACCTATGGGATATCATTTCTGTTGTTTTTAATGAAATGGTAAAAGAAATAGCTTCCTAGTAAACTAGCTTAAAGTTACTGACACCCTCCAGCATTCTAGGCCTGCCACATCAGTCACCAGCTACAAAGAAGTAAGTCTGTCAATAACCTTAATGAGCTTAAAAGCAGATTCTTCCCAGTCCATCTCAGACCACACTTTCAGCCCTCTATAACCTCAAGCAAAACCAAGTGAAGCTACTCCTGGACATCTAGTCCACAAACACCACGAGACAATATTTTGTACATTTACAGATGATAACACTTATGGAAATATACACATAATAATAAGAAATGAGTATAGCAAGCATTAATACCACCATCTCTTAATTAATCTATTTAGGTGTGTGTGTGTGTGTGTGTGTGTGTGTGTGTGTGTGTGTGTGTGTGATGCATGCCATAGCCTGTACATGGTGGTAAATTGACAACTAGCAAGAATTACTTCTCTCCATCCACTACATGGGACCCAGGGATAAAACTCAGACTGGCTGACTTGGCAGCATGAACCTTTTTGAACTAAGCTATTTTGTCATTCCAGTATCTCCACTTAAATATATTGAGGCTGTAAACCAAAGTAGCATTGGGTAAATGATAAACAACAAAAATGAGCTTCACACGATTCTGGAAACTTGAAAGTCTAAATCTTTGTGTGCAGGTCTTCTCAGTCATTCTTACCCATAAAAAAATAATAAATCAGCAAACCCTTTCACCAGGAAATACTTATTGTATCTTGTGAGTATATACTAAGCATGTCACTAGACACTAAGAATGTAGAAATAAATGACACCAAGTTACTGTCTTCAAGACCAAGGAGCCTACTGTGCAAAAATTAAATGTCAGAGACAAAGCAGAACCTTGGCTTTCCAATTCTATAGTCAACAGGGTTATACCTGTGTGATAGCCAAGGTGTCTCAGGAGTGAATGATCAGCACAGAAAGTTGTTAGAATATGTTTTAGTGAGTATGCTGTGTGTAGGAGAAACAACAGCTGTGTGGTAGGGAGAACTTTTGTGATTTGTTATTGAAAACCAGTGCTGACTGTGGCTAGGGTAAGACAATCAAATTGTCCCACCCGGGTAGTCACCTGAATGTTGGTAGGGTGAGTTTTCTTGTTATTTTGGTTTGGTTTTGGATTGTTGAGGCAGTCTCCAGGCCACCTAGGAATAAGTACCTGTAGATAACCTTGAACATCTAATGTTCTTCTTCCCAGTGCTGGCATTAGCAGGACTATGCCACCACACAGATTTGTGTAAGGCTGGTGACTGATCCCAGGGCTTCACTCATTCTAGGCAAGCACTCTACCAACTAAGCACACATTTGCAGCCCCAAGTTGCTCTTAGCATGCTAAAACGGAAGCAGGGAAAGGACTGGTGAGAATCCAGGCCAGAACAAAGTAATCCCTTGCTTAAGTAGAAAGTTACAGTCTTATGCATACAAACTCCTGAGGGGAGGGGTGTTGTCAGTACATCTGTTCTCCATACCTTCTATGTACAACAGTGGAGGAAAATAAAGTAAAAAGTATTCTTCCCCAGTTGTAGATGAGCTGTGTGGGATAAGAGTAACAAGTGGGGCGGTTACAAAGGTGGAGAATATGAAGTACGTGGGCACAGGGCAGGAGATGACAAGGTAAAAAGAAAGACTGAGTCTTTGAATTCCTACGGACCATAATAGGACCCTGGTATTATTTCACCCCTGGACCAGTCTCTGGACCAATGTGCATCTCTATTGTAATGGACACTAGGATTCTTGAAGACTGGGGATGGGGTCAGCTGAGCAACTGAACAATGGATAAACAAAATGTAAGACGTTTAAGAGGATAGATGTGACTTTGTGGGAATTTACAGTCTCTCTGATTAGCTGGGAAACTCTTTATGGAGTAGAACAGAAGGTGGCAAAATGCCTCTCTGTGCAGTTACTCCCTAAGGGATAGTCAGGCAGACACTAGGAGCAAGAAATCCTGGGGACACATAGTGACCATTGAGGATTGGGTCAATGTCACAGTAAGTAGGTAGAATTCAGCAGACTTTGAGTGGAAGGTCTAACTCTTGGCAGATCCCAGTCAAGAGAAAGACTGAGCCTCCATTCACACAGTCTGTCCCTCCCATTAGCTTCAGCTCACTTCTCCCTCTTTTTTTTTTTTTTTTTTCCATTTTTACTTGATGGTTCCCCTTGAAACTTCTTTTCATTGAAAGGAGAATCCAGGATTTTTTTTTTTTTTTTTGTCTTTTGTTTTTTGTTTTTTAGTGAGAGAGTGGGGGTCAGAGAAGGGCAGTGATGAAAGACAAACAACATTCACAAGGACATGAGTATGTTTGCAGGGATGCGAACCCAACTTTGAAAATGATTCTTAAGAAGAGGCCTTTGGTGCCAAATAGTTGAGTTGGTGCCAGTCATTTATGACTCCTTCTTTATCATTTCCCCTCAGATGAGGCAGATCAGGACAGATCCACATTCCATCTCTTGGTGTTTGAGGCCCCTCCTGGCCTTTCTCTGCTGGTTTGTTGAGGCTCTTGAGTTTGAGAAAACCCGCCTGGCAGCTCCATCTCAGCATGTTGAGGCGCTTATGCAGATGGGGGGGTCATGGGAGCCATGGCAACAGAGTCACAACAAACAAAAGCAACCCACTGCCTTCCAGCACAAACAATGAAGACCTCCCCAGTTCCCCACTACAAAGTCGCTGAGTGGCCACATCTCTAGAGTCCTCACACCAGACAGTGAGCAGCTGTTTCAACTTCTATGGAAGAGTTTATACATAAAATAACTCACACTGAGCTTAACCATGAGCCCATGAGTGTCTCCTCCAGCCATTGTTGCTAACTGCCCCTCTACCATCTCTCATGCCTTCATGTTCTTTCTCTCCCCCTCTCCCACCTCCTGTTTTCCTTCTTCCTTACTGGCTGTGCAGGTTATATAATTAGAACTGAGAATACAACCCAGAATAAGGAAATTATTTCCAACCTCATTGTATTCACGGAGAGCTGAAAAATGCAAATATATGACCAGTTCCCTGCCTTTATCATAGTGATCAAAAACAGGAAAGAGCTTTCCCATTTAAACCAAAGGCTTTCAGAGAAGACTCTAACAGGGAGACAGGTCAGATCTAGCTTTCAAGTATTACTCAAATGAGGAGGCTAAGAGCATGAAGAGGAGTAACAGAGAAGGGACTCAAGGGGGGGGGGGGGAGGAAGGGATGGCACATGGTAGCGAGTGGACAGACATCTTCATAGGAAATCGTGTCGCTTATATAGACATGGAGGATGAAATATGCCTTGGCAGAGCTCAAGAACTTGTTCAGCAGTTCAGGTGCATGGCATGGCTGTCTCTGAGGATGGATCTTAACTAAAGCAGTGTTGCCTTACAGATAATGCTGCTGGAATCCTCTCAACAACAACCTAGCAATGGCTTGTGCCATCACCTTCAGCCATTTGCCATGTCGGCGTACAAAGACTACTGGATACCCCAGCCCCATTTTCCACTTCTCGCTCCTCTCCCCTCCCCCTTTTCCCCTTTCCCTCTCCCCTTACCCTCCTTTCCATGCTGCTCTCTCTTTCTGTCCTTCTCTGTCTGTCACCTCCCTTTTCTCTACCTCTACCCCTTTTTCCAGAACTCTGCTCCCTTCTGTTCCCCCACAATAAACATCCTTATATCAAGTCTGTCCCATGGCATGTTTTCTCGGGGAACACCTTGGCATAGGTCAGCAAGGTTCACCCTTCTTCCTGCCTTGCCACATTTATAGTTCATAATAGACAGTTCTGACAGTACAATCAACTCAGAAGAGGTTGAAGGGTATTACCTGAATCTTGAACATGGGAATGATGCTCCTTGACACTAGGGTGGCCAGCAAATTTTGGTCTCAATAAAAAGTGTAACAGCTAAAGCAAACAAGTGAGAAAGGATGAAAATCTATTTTTTCATTAATTTATTTATTTATTCATTTTAAGTCTCTATCTCAGCCCCCTCCCGACCCTACCCTTATAAATCCCTTCCCCATCAGCTGTTTCCCTTCTCTGAGAAGAAAGGAAATCCCTCCTTGTATAACACCCTACCCTGGGACATCCACTGCCAATGGGATTAAGCACATCCTTTCCCACTGAGGCCAAGTTAGAAGATCTACATGAAGACCAAGCTACACATCTGCTACAAATGTGTAGGGGACCTAAGTCCAGCTCCTGCATGTTCTTTGGTTGGTGGCTCAGTCTCTGTGAGCCCCCATGGGTCTGGGTTAGTTGACTCTGTAGGTCTTTTTGTGGTGTCCTTGACCCATCCAGCTCACCCAATTCTATTCCCCCACTCTTCTACAAGATAACCTGAGCTCTGCCAGATGTTTGGTGGTAGATCTCCGCATCTGTTTCCATCAGCTGCTGGATGAACCCTCTCAATGACAGCCATGCTAGGTTTCTGTCTGCAAGCATAGCAGAGTATCATTAATAATGTCAGGGCGTGGTTCTCTCATATGGAATGAGTCTCAAGTTGGAGCAGTCATTGGTTGGCACCAATCTCTGCTCCATCTTTATCCCTGCATATCTTGTAAACAGGAAAAAATTGGGTTGAAGGTTTTGTGTGTGGAGTTGGTGTCTTCCTCCGCCAATGGAAGTCCCGCCTGGCTACAGGAGGCAGCCACTTCAGTATCCATATTCCCTACTGGTGGTGGGCATCTCTGGGACTAGCTGGAGACCCAGGAAGGGACAGAACTAAAGTCTTCTGCACAGAGAGGGGGTACAAACTGTCTATGGAGAGAGGTGAGGAGGAAAGGAAGTGACCTATAGGATGGAAAGCCAATGTTTACAGAGTACACATCTGATAAGGAGTCAAAATCTTAAATATATCAGGAACCCAAGCCATTCAAAAGTGAACAGAATAACTGATTTTAAAAATAAATGAGCTTCTCAGAAATACATTTCTGAGAAGAAAATAAGCTGATGGCCAAAGGGTACATGAAAAGAGCAATGCAAATACAAGTCACATTATGAGGTCATAATGGTTATGAGAATATGTTTAAGAAATAAAATTAAGAGCTAAATGTTGGTATATGGAGAGATGGGAAAGGTGGAACATTACTGGGGGGGGGGGNGTAAAACAGTGTGGCAGCTATGGAAGACAATGCAGTCAGTTACTCAGAAACCTAGAAGTACATTAGTCACGTCATCCACACTCTCATTTCAGGGTATCTATGTAGAAGAAAAGAAATCGAGCTGTCAAGGCAATCATGCCATCACACATCTGCATGATTATTACACCATTATTCTAACCAATATACACGATTCAACTGCTCATATGCAGAAACATAATTGCTCATGGCTGATATCCAGGGGCCTGATAAAAACCATAATGAACCATTTGTGACAGTATGCAGGAACCTTGGGGACTCTGTGGATAATTAAAGATATTAGGGTGTCCAAATGGCTATACTCATAAAAACAGAATGAAGACTGAGGCTGCCAAGGACTGGGAGGGGGATGGGAAACTGCTGTACAATAGGTAGGCATTTTCAGTTAGAGCCAGGCCTGGCTGCTATCTTACCTGCAGCGCTCAAGAGACTAAGGGGGAAGGATTGCAATCTAGACAAAGAAAGGAAAAAGTAGAGGGGAGGGGAGAAAAGGAGGGAACCATGGGATAGGGACAGAGAGAGATGGAGATAGGTGAGAGGAAGAGGGGGGTGAGGAAGGGAGTAAGCGATGGTTGATGTACTGGCTAGCTTTGTGTCAACTTGACACAGCTGGAGTTATCACAGAGAAAGGAGCTTCAGTTAGGGAAATGCCTCCATGAGATCCAGCTGTGGGGCATTTTCTCAATTAGTGATCAAGGGGGTAGGTTCCCTTGTGGGTGGTGCCATCTCTGGGCTGGTAGTCTTGGATTCTATAAGAGAGCAGGCTGAGCAAGCCANGGGAAGCAAGCCAGTAAAGAACATCCCTCCATGGCCTCTGCATCAGCTCCTGCTTTCTGACCTGCATGAGTTCCTGNNTCCTTTGGTGATCAAAAGCAGTATGGAAATGTAAGCCAAATAAACCCTTTCCTCCCCAACTTGCTTCTTGGTCATGATGTTTGTGCAGGAATAGAAACCCTGACTAAGACAAATTGGTACCAGCAGAGTGGGGTATTCCTGTGACAACCTGACCATGTTTTGGGGAGGACTGTGGAAGGACTTTGGAACTTTGGGCCAGAACATCCATTTCGTGTTAAGAGCTCTTCAGGATGTTGTGTAGGAACTTGGAAGATAATGTTGAGAACAGTGCAGAAGATGAAGGCCTGGCTTGTGAAATTTCAGAGGGAAAATTAAAGACTCTTTTCAGGGCCATTGTTACTTGCATTGTGAAGATTCTGTGGTTCTGTTTAGCTGGGGTTGAAGAATCAGCTGTGATTAACAAGATACCAGAACCATTAAAGTGAAACCTTTGTATTACTGGGACTATTGATGCTGGTTAGCTGGAGCTAAGGAATTAGCGGTGATTAAGAAGAGACTAGCATCATTGAGGTGACATCTTCTGGGAAGTGTTTTCTGAGAACACAGAGGCTGTGAGCCAAGGTTGTACCTTGTGCTGTGGCTGGACTTGGTAATGTGTAAGAGTTTCTCAGGTGGTACTGGTTTTGAAGGCATGAAGGGGTCATGCAGAGCAGCTGAGGCTATGGAAGCACTGTGAGAGGCCATGGAAGGCCATTGGTGAAGTTGCAGCCTCAGTTGCAATTGAAGGCCCAGGACTGAAGGGGTCATGCAAAGGAGTTGAGGCTTGGCACTATGAAGAGAGCCTATGAGAGGCTAGTGTTGTAGCCTAGTTACAGTGGAAGACAGCAGCATTTTGGAGATACCAGTACCATGAGATGACCACCAAGAACAGCAGCAGCAGTGAAGGACAGGCAGCTGGAGCTGGAGCTGAGAAGACAAGGTGTGTGCTACAAAGTTCATGGCTGGAGAAGTGACCCAAGACCTTGGAGGAACCCAGAAGATCATGAGTTGGATCCCAGATACTGGACAGTTGGAGTTTGATTTTGCTTTTCATTGTGACTGTGCCCTGATGCTTTTCCCTCTTGAAGGAAGTATTTTAGTGGAACCCACAGTTAAGAGACTTTTAATTGTAAAGACTTTGGATTTTAAGAGAAATTGAAATTTTAAGAATTTGTAAAGACTGTGGGACTTTTAAAGTTGTTTAGATCTTGGGGATGAATAAGAAACTAAGGTTTGAGGCTTACTAATGATGTGTTTGTGTGTCAAGTTGACAAGGGGTCAATTGTACTGGCTAGCTTTGTGTCAACTTGACACAGCTGGAGTTATCACAGAGAAAGGAGCTTCAGTTAGGGAAATGCCTCCATGAGATCCAGCTGTGGGGCATTTTCTCAATTAGTGATCAAGGGGGTAGGTTCCCTTGTGGGTGGTGCCATCTCTGGGCTGGTAGTCTTGGATTCTATAAGAGAGCAGGCTGAGCAAGCCANGGGAAGCAAGCCAGTAAAGAACATCCCTCCATGGCCTCTGCATCAGCTCCTGCTTTCTGACCTGCATGAGTTCCTGTGTCCTTTGGTGATCAAAAGCAGTATGGAAATGTAAGCCAAATAAACCCTTTCCTCCCCAACTTGCTTCTTGGTCATGATGTTTGTGCAGGAATAGAAACCCTGACTAAGACAGTTGGAAAGGGGAAGAACAGGAAAACGAAAGAAGGGGAGGGAAGGAAAGGGAATGTAGAAGGAGAGAAGCACAGGAGAGGACAGAAGAGGAGGGAAGGTGGCTGGAGGGGAGGGGAAGGAAGGGATGGGGAAAGGTGAGAAGTGAGAAGCAGCTTACCATCCCCCTCCCAGTCCTTGTCAGACACATGCTTCATTCTGTCTTTAGTTGTTTAGCCATTTAGATACTCCATATCTTTAATTATCCAAAGTATCCCCAAGGTTTCTGCATACTGTCACATATGGCAAGGCTCATTGTGGCTTTAGGGAAAGCGAGAAGCAGAGTGGAAGGGAAGAGGCAGAAGGGGAGAGGAAAGGAGAGGAGAGAAGAAAAAAAGGGGAGGAGGGCAGGAATGAAGGGGAGGGGACAAATGAGAAGATAAGATTCAGTTATGCAAGATAATTTCTACATATCTGCTGTACAACAAAGTTACCTAAATAATATGTATATTGAGAGATGTGAAAGATTTGTTCTATAGGTAGATCTCATATTAAATATTTTTATCACAATTTTAAAAGACAATAATGTATAATAAATATTAATAAATAAGTACATAAAATAATGAATAAACTAGTTTATTCAGCCAATATAGTCCTTATTTCATAAAAATTGTGCAGGCAGAAAGGGAACTTAAAACATAAAGGCCCAGAGTCATCCCCTCAGGAAGAAATGAAATAGGATGGAAAGGCAGTGTGAGCACAGAGACAACAGTGGCTGAGTAGAGGGCCACCTCGCTTGGTTCAATCCCCATCCATTTCCAGCTTTCATAAACATTCCAGAATGCCTAGTCTACGTAGCCCTGTTAGCTGCTTTCCTGATTTGTGTCAAGGATGGACGCAGGTAGGGGCTACACAGAGCTAAAAACTTCTCCTTCGCCCTTGCCTGGTTATTGGATGTATTAAAATAATATGGTCAGCAAAAGCCCCGTTTACTAACTACGCCTATTTAGTAATTAGTGTCTATTTGCAACATGAAATCCTAGAGAAATAAAATAAGGCTTTTGAATGTTTTGCAAATTCAATTTGCAATGGAAAGACACATGGTTCCAGTGGAGTCCAAAGTAGCTGGAAGGGAGACTAATTCAAACCAGGCTGAGGGCTCGGTGAGAAAGGCATTGTGCTGGGCCTCAGCTTGCCCTGGCCTCTAGTCTGCTTTGGATGGAAATCTGAACCTTGGGAAAAACAAATGATGCAGTTGGCACAGGCTGCTTTTTTTATATGTATATATTTATTTATTACTTATTCACTTTACCTCCTGCTCACTACCCCATACCTGGTCACTCCTCCCACAATCCTCAATCCCCCCTCCCTTTCTCCTCTGAGGGTTGGGGGTCCCCCTGAGTATCTCCCCACCCTGCCACTTCAATTCTCTCTGAGGCTAGACACATCCTCTCCCACTGAGACCAGACAAGGCAGCCCAGCTAGTAGACCATGTCCTACACACAGGTAAGAGCTTTTGGGACAGCCCTCCATCCAGCTGTTTGGGAGCCACATGAAGACATGAACACAAGCTGCACATCTGCTACACATGAGTAGGATGGCCTAGGTCCAATCTTTGTATGTTCTTTGCTTGGTGGTTTAGTCTCTGAGAGCCCCAGGGGTCCAAGCTAGTTGATTCTTCCTGTGGCTAAATCTGTAGGAAGATGGATGTTGAAGACCACAGGAAGTTGGTCTTCCAGTGGAATTCCTATACCCTTAGGGGCTGCAATTCTTTCTCCTATTCTTCCATAAGAGTCCCCTAGCTCCATCCACTGTTTGGTTGTGGCTGTGTGCATCTGTCTGAGTCAATTGGTGGGTGGTGTCTCTCAGAGGTCAGCCATGCTAGACTCCTGTTTGCAAGCATAGCAGAGTATCATTGATAGTGTCAGAGACTGGTCCTTGTCAGTGGGATGGGTCTCAAGTTGGGCTCATTAATGGCTGGCCATTCCCCCCCTGCCTCCCCACAATCCCTCCATTTCTTGTAGACAAGATAAGCTTTGGGTTGAAAGTTTTGTGGGTGAGTTGGTGTCCCTATTGTTTTACCAGGGTTCCACAGTCTGCTATTTTTTTAAAATGAGTCGTGATACAGGCTCTACAGTCACCACTGGGACATTCATGTGAGGTCACAATTTTTCTCTGAAAGAGGTATCCCTGAAGAAAGGCATTGGGATTATATACATACATATACACAATACTTGCACACCCATTGGGATTATATATAGATATAGATATAGATATAGATATAGATATAGATATAGATATAGATATAGATATAGATATAGATATAGATATAGATATAGATATAGA
>NC_034595.1:18061042-18064179 GCF_900095145.1 Mus pahari | reverse complement strand
ACACACACACACACACACACACACACATATGCCTTTCAGGAATATAGGTTCTACATTCTGGGTATTCTTTATTGTAAATTTGTTTGATGGGTATATATTTACTGTTTATTTTTTTTAATTCTGTGGTTTTCATACCTAAATGCTATATTTATATAACTTTTCCCTATCAATTCCACCTATGTCACCCACACTCCTTCCTAAATTTGTGACTTCTTCCTCTTCAATATTACTACATAATATACAGATGCTACACTTCATTACATTATCCTATACTATATAATTAACATAATATAACATAATGGCTACTGAGTCCATTCAGTGTGTGTGTGTGTGTATGTGTGTGTGGTGTGTTTAGGGCTGACTAGTTGGGATTGTATAACCTATCAACCTATAAGTAAGCTCCTTCTTAAAGAATTCTCTCTCTCTCTCTCTCTCTCTCTCTCTCTCTCTCTCTCTCTCTCTCTCTCTCTCTGTCTCTCAGCAGACATTAATTGCTTGTGGTTCTTCATGTAAAGATGAGGGCTTGTAGTAGTTCCCCCATCAATGGCATCACAAATGGAGATGCAGATTTTGCTCAGGCAGCAATAGTATTCATATTTCATGGTTGCAGCATCCCTGTGACATCTAGAAGATGCCATCTCACAGCAAATGTCCTAGAACCCAAACTCTTACAATCTTTCCTACTTCCTCTTCTTTGATGCTTCCTATGCCTTGGGAGTACTGGTTGTGCTGTAGGTGTGCCAAGTAGGACTCCTTTTTATATGTTCTCTTATTTTCTACATTTTAACCAGCTGTGGATCTCTATGATATTCTCCATCTTCTGCAGAAATAAGCTTCTTGAGAGAGGGGTGATAGCTAGGTGTGTCTATGGATACAAAGTTAAGTGTTTAGCAAATCTATATTGACATAGAAAAGTAGTGGTGGTAGCAGGGGCCGTGGTCTTCTGATACTTGCAATCTCTCCACTCCTTCTACTGTGCTGTCTCCTGAACCCTAGGTGTAGGGGTCATAGTATAGCTGTATTAGTTGGAGTTCAGCATCCCACAGTCACTTATTCCTTGGAATTTGATCAGTTGTGAATTTCTTAGTACTTTCTATCTACTGAGAAAAAAATTGTAATGTTCATCTTCAATCACATTTCCTAATGACTTTCTCTTGAGCCAGGTAGAGAATGAGTAAACCATTTAGCACATTTCCTTTGTAGTATGCAATGTTTCATATACTAGATTAAAATTATAAGGAAAATTAAATAATGATGTAACAAGTTATTTATAGGACACGTTACATGAAATGATGTGCTATAATCCACCTCACATGGATATTTGTTTCCTTAGATCACTCTCTTGGCTATGAGACTAAGGCTTATTTATGGAGGTCAGTGACTTGGCCATCCTTATAGCCTTAAATCCAAGTTGTGAATGCAAATCAGTAGGAGCCCAAGTGTTTGAAAAGGAGGGAATAGGGTGGTCACAAGTGGAAAAGATGAGGGAAGCAGGCAAACGAGAATGGAATAACAGAAGTCTAAAATTCCGTGTAAAAGCATCAATTTGCCTTTCTGGCATTGTTCTAGTTAAACATCAGTACAAACAGAGTGAGACTGAAGCCTCCCATGCTCTACACCTTCTCAGAGAAATCTAAAGTCTTCAGTCACGTTCTTATACATTAGAGGAATGGAATAGGAAAAGAATAGCTATGCATAGAGGTAAGTGTGGTTATGGCTCAAGCGTGTGTTGAAAGTTATTGAATAAAGATGCCTGTGAAGACTAGCTGAGAAGAAGGAATAGTCATGATTGGAAACTGTAAGAACCTAATGTGGGAGCAAAGAATACCTCAGAGAAGATGGTCTTTGGCTAGGCAAAGCCTAAAATTTCCCAGCATCTCCATTCCACGTCACTGGTTACATGTTGAGTAGAGGCAGGAGGACTTTACCTGTTTATCAACAGTTGTACTTCTACTGATGGCACCATTCCTTAAAAGCTATATCCTTGACACTGATTTTAAAGGAACATTTGGCTTATTCACTAACTGATGGTTCAAAGTCCAACTTGTTTATTTCATACTTGGGAAATCTGAGGAACTTAAGGCCAACAGACTTGTAAGTGATTATGCTCAGCTAAAGAGAAGCAAGGTCAGAATTGATGCAGTGTCCCTTTAGATTGTTTAGAAGATCATTTTTGGGCCAGGTGTAATTCAGTTTTAAAAAATGTCAATATGAGACCCTTCATTCTGCACTACCCCTGTGGTTCTAAGTGCTCTTATAAGTCAAGTATGGAAAGGAGAAAGTGAGCACAGAGGGAATGATCAGAGTGGCTAGGCCACAAGACAAGAGTCATGTGGAGCTAAGAGAAGCAGGAGGAAGCAAGGAGCAGGAAACCCTCCTAGGGTGTTCAGATAGAGTACATACTCCTGACTTCATACTCCTGATCTCTACAACTCTGATAGCAAATTTCTGTTGTTTTTAATCCTCCAAATGTATGGTCACTATTCTTAACTCATCCTTTTGGAGTATTAGTCTTCAGATTCAAAAATATGAGACTTAAGTAACAGTGTTTTGGAGAAAAATGTACCAGCAACCATCTTGCTTTTCTAAGCTCAAACATAAGCGAAATATAATGCTCTCATGTGGATACACTTTCTACGACGCATTCTATCACTCTTCATCTCCTAGGTGACCATGTTGTGCCCTTTATTCTGCACCCGAGGCCTTGAACAATTGCCCATAGTTTTCCTAGTATGCCAGTTCCTTGAACACTATGCTCCAGATTCACTGCATGCTTTCCCACTTATGTGGGTTCCTTCTTTCTCATGGGTGGGAACTTCACAGAAATGGCAACATGGAAGAAACACGAAGCACAAGCACAGGTCCTGCTGACTGTCCATCAGTGTTTTTCCTTGCTTCCCAGACATCTCAGGGAATGTGGTTCAGTCTTAACTTCCATAAACAAAAGAAATGCTTGCAGGTCACTTAAGATCACAGTCACATATTATTCAACAAGTGTACTCAGTAGAGAAATATCCAATTTCTTAGTTCAAATGTCATCAATATATGCCATAAAATGTTAAGGTAACCATGAAAGGATATAGGTACAGAGACAAAATTTAGAGCTAAGATGAAAGGATGGACAATCCAGAGACCCA
>NC_034595.1:18045907-18054529 GCF_900095145.1 Mus pahari | reverse complement strand
CTCTCCACTCCTCTCCTCTCCACTCATCTCCTTCCTTCTCTACAGCATTACTATTGCCTATTGATGTCATTTTTTTAATGTTTAAACTAAACAATGACAAGGCGTTTTCAATGTGAATGAAAACACAGGAACCACTACTAGCCATTACATTAGGTGTATCTTTTCCAAAGTCATTTAGAGACAGGAGAAAAAGAATTACCAAAGGCAAGTGCCCCTGAATCTTTCTTGTCTGTCAATCTCTTCACCTGTCAAGGACAAGCTTTTGCATATAAAATGTGGAAGCTGTTTAACAAGATTCTTTAGTGTCTTACCCTTTCAGATTTGTACTTTCTGTTGTCTAAAGAAAAAAAAAAAATGTAAGTTTGGACCAGCCTTCAAGGCACAGTCTGACTCTAGGTTGCCTTTTCAGTACAAAACCTTCCTTCTCCTTAAGACCATCCCTTATTGTCCCTGCCCTGCATTTTGCTCCTAATGTCTCCTCTCTGCTGTTTGCAGACACTACATCTGCACCTTGGTGAACTGAATAGGTAAAGGTGCCACAAAGCCTGAACTCATCCTATTTCCCATAGGAACAGAAAAGATGTCTTTGACATAGGCTGTTCTTCAAACCATTCATATGTGATCCACTCTATGGCCAGTTTTATATAGTGCCTCCACATCTTTACCTACTTTCCCTCTAAAAACTTACATTTATTTACTCTAGCAGTAGAAGCACACACCACAGCTCAGATGTGGAAGCTGGGAAACTAGCTAGCTGGCATTAGATATCTCCTTCAACAATGTGCATGCTTGGAATTCAAATCAGATCACTGGGATAGGCAATGAGCTCCTCTACCCATTAAAGGGTCTCATCTTTTAGACAAGTAAAGTATCCAACTTTACTTGAGTAAAAAAAGACTAACATTTACTCCATCCTATTATGTGGTAGATAAAAAAACAAAAAAACAAAACAAACAAACAAACAAAAAAAACAGCTTGTATCATTTAATCTTCCAAGCAAACTTTGGTCATAGCCTTCAGTTAAAGTAGTGATTCAAGAGCAACTCCATAGTTTTACAAATTAATTTAGACTTAATGCTATTATCATTTAACTGGATGGAAGTTAAATGTGATTACTTGAATCCAAAAGCCTGTATTCACCCCCCCAAAAAAAATTTTTGAGTCAAATAATATACTAAAAAGATCTTTGAAGAATGTAAACATTTAACCAGCCAAGAAATGCCAACATCATTATTTATTATAACATATTCCTTACATATGTAGATCCTAGGAGAAGAGTATACAGCTAAAAGAAAATCCAGAATAGCCACTAAAGTATCATATTTAAAGGAAGAGGGAAAACAAACAAACAAACAAACAAAAAACCAGAAACTGAAGAAGGGCTGGAGACAGTGAAGGCCTCTGCTAGATCACGCTAGAGCGACACATGGGACAATGCAATCTGGAAGAGTAGGGTGTGGCTGTGCAGTTTGACAGGGAGGCCTGAGGAGGAGCAGACTTTATAGTCAGGGCTGTTTTCGAGCATCTGAGCAAAGGGGGCATCGGGCCCAGAAGGCATTCTTGGAATAAAGGATTGAAAAAAAAAAAAAAAAAAGGAGACAAAAACTAAATTAAATCCTGGGCTTCATGTGCTGGGTGCACAGGAACGCTGTGACCTCGGAGTCACTTTTTACACTGGCACCAGGAGTTTTCCACACAGGTTCTGCACAAGCTTCAGTTTCTTACATGAGTGTTACTGGGAGTCATACTGAAAACAGGCTTCAAAGGTCAGGGACTACTTCCCCACATCGCCTTGGGGCCAAGTCTCTGCAATCTTCTTAACCAGAAGAGTGTCCCCTCATTATTTACTCTGTGTCTTTCAGCCTTGTGAGGGGGTGGGCCATCCATCTTTATGCTTTGAGATGCTGAAGCTGGGGTTCTGAAAAACATCCCAGGCTCCTTGCTCACTCCTCACTAAAGTCTTTCACCAAGGAGATTTGGGAGGTGACAAAAAGGAACAGGACACTATTCCTAGTTCCACCCTCTGTCCATGCCCTCTAGAAACAATGATAGCCTTGTTCACATCTGCTGGCTCTAACCAGCTCCCCCTATAGCATGCCTCCCTGGAGCCTAGCAAACATTTGTGTTCCACATTTCAGTACCTAGCTCACATTCTCAGAGCTCTGATAATAGCTAATGTCTCTCAACTGGAGAATGGATAAAGGATATGTGACAAATCTACAAATTAGAATACTACTCAGCTATTCAAAGCAAGGCATCATGAAATTTGAAGACAAATGGATGGAACCAAAAAATATCCTCCTGAGTGAGATAACTCAGGCACAGAAAGACAAACTTGTACTCACTTATAAGTGGACATTAGTCATAAAGTAGAGGATAACCATGCTATAATCCCAAAGATACTTAGTAACAAGAAAGACCTAGAGGAGGATGATTGAATCTCACTAAGAGAAAGAGATATTGGGGGTGGAAGGAGGGAGATAACTGGTTAGGAAAGGTTTGGGAGGGGAACAGGAGGAACCAAGTTCCAAGAGATGTGGGAAAGAAAACTGGGATTGGTGAGGGTTGAAGGAGTACTTTCTGGGATGAACTAGAAACCTAGGACAAGGGAAATTCCTAAGAACTTATGATGGTGACCCTAGCTAAGACTCCTAGCAAAAGGGGATATAGAACCTGAAATGGCCACCTCTTATAACTAGGTAAGACTTTCAATGGAGGGATAGGGGATACCGTCTCACCTACAAAACTTTCAACTCAATTTTTTTTCCTGCCTACAAGATATGCAGCAATAAAGATGGAGCAGAAATTGAAGGAATGGCCAACCAATAACTGGCCCAACTTGAGACCAATGCCATGAGAGAGAGCCAACCCGTGACACTATTAATGATATGCTCCTCTACTTGCAGACAGGAGCCGAGCACATTCTGTCCTCTGTAAGGATTCACTCAGCAGCTGTTAGGAACACATGCAGAGACCCACAGCCAAACATTAGTTGGAGCCAGGGGAATCTTCTGCAAGAAGGAGATGAAGGATTGAAGGAGCCAGAGGGATCAAATATGCCACAAGAAAACCTACAGAATCAACCAATGTAGGCCCATATGGGGCCACAGAGACTGAACCACCAACCAAAGAGCATGCATGGGATGAACCTAGGCCCTCTACACATATGTAACAGTTGTTCAGCTTGGTCTTCATATGAGACCCCTAACAACTGGAGCAAAGGCTGTCTCTGATTCTGTTGCCTGTCTTTGGACTCCTTTTCCCTAACTGGGCTGCCTTGTCTAGGATCAATAGAAGAAAATGTACTTAGTCTTACTGCAACTTGATATTCCAAGGCAGGTTGATATCCATGGGAGGCCTTCTCTTCTCTAAGGAAAAAGAGAGGGGAATGGAGGGAGAGGAGGGAGAGGAGGGAGAGGAGGGAGAGGAGGGAGAGGAGGGAGAGGAGGGAGAGGAGGGAGAGGAGGGAGAGGAGGGAGAGGAGGGAGAGGAGNAGGAGGGAGAGGAGGGAGAGGAGGGAGAGGAGGGAGAGGAGGGAGAGGAGGGAGAGGAGGGAGAGGAGGGAGAGGAGGGAGAGGAGGGAGAGGAAGTTACTGGGAAGAGACAAGGGAGGGAAAGCAGTGACTTGGGTAATTAATTAATGAAAAAGAACTTCCTGTGGTTTCTACAATACTCAAGGCTACCTGGTTGGGTGGTGATGGTGGTAGTGGTGGTGGTGGTGGTGGTGGTGGTGGTGGTAATTGTGTGGTGGTGGTTAGGTGACAGTAGTAGTGGTTGGATGGTGGTGGTGGTAATGGTAATTGTGTGGTGGTGGTTGGGTGGTGGTGGTGGTGGTAATGATAATTGTATGGTGATGGTGATGATTTAGGGTAAATCATTTCTAGTATTGTAAACTTACCAAGGAAACTCTTGGAATCACGAGATCAGAACACAACAAGAGCAGGTTAAAGAAGAAGAGGACAGCGCGGAGGTGAGAACCCCATGTTAACAATAGCTGAGCCACCCTGAGCTGATAGCACACACTCAAAGCTCAATAGAAACCCAGGCATGTGGGGTTCAGTCACTAGAATATAAGCGCGAGAGAACATGTGCAGCACATTACTCGGCAGCCTCATCCCTGTGTGACACTGGTGATCCAGTGTGCTCAGAGGAGGGCTCTGCCCTGCTCAGAAGAGGGAAGCTGGCGCCATGTAACTACAGAACCAGTCAGAATCCTACAGGAGACCGCAGGGGCATTGCCTGGACCTCCCACGGCACGCCTGGACCCTAAGTGCTGTGACTTTGCACATCTCCCTCAGTGGGATTTCTTGAGAAAGCCACAGAATGCTGCAAGCTGGGAGATGTGAGGGTGACTATTATCTCATCCAAGCCTATCATTTGACAGATGAAATTAGTCTCCTTGTTCCCATCAGCCACGTGATTCTGAGGTTGCTTTCTCCAAGGCTCAGCCACAAAGACTGGCTACTTATTTATTTAGTTAGTTAGTTGAGAAATACTGGATAAAAATGACTGTCTCTGTCCTCACCACAAATGACCTGCTTTTGTTCCTTAGTAGAAAATATTGTGGGTTAAATATTTGATTTCTCACAACTGCACTTTCTCCTGCAGCATAAGAAAATGGTCCATGGGATAGTCTTAGCAAGCGGGGCTCAGTCTGTACTAGATTCTACCTTTCTTCAGAAAGCTGAGCTTGAGAGAATCTTAGTTCCCAGGACGCACTCTCCTTCCATAATCCCCACCCTCGTCTTTAATGTTGTTATAGGATGCAAGGTTTATTGAACATTGGGTTCTCAAGTTCACAGTGAACCTAGAGGATCCCTTCCTATCAAATATACTATCTTTACTTAGCCATCTTCGAAACATTAACGGAGCACTACATTGTGTGTCATTGAAGTCATAACCATAAAGATACCATGCCGCCTTTTCAAACTTGTAACTGAGTGACTTTTGTTGACATTAAGGACACAGGAGTGAGCATTACGATCTAAAAGTAAATGAGCCTCAGCCCCAGTTTTACCTTGGAGACTTATAAAACTAAGATATTATACAACTAATTTAATGCTATATAAGAGAACAAATGTACCTTTAGATCCTACAGAACGAGGAATTCACTTGATAAAATTCTTCAGCAATTTACGCTTCACTTTCAGTTAATGGCCTACTTATGACCTGCTGTAAGGCTGTGAATGGTAGGTCTTACAGAGACAGTCTCCATGCACTAAGTTATACATGAGAATAAGTTATCCATGGTCACATCCAATCTCATCTTAACTATCACTATCAGATGCAGTATGTTAACTGAAGTCTAGGGAAAAAATCAGAAGCTTAGCCAAGTTAAATCAAATACTAAGTTCCATCACCTTAATATCATCATTTCTTTTATGATAACAAGATGTAATCATCTTGTATCTTATAGTAGAAGCAGCCATTCCTTCCTTCGTTCCTTTGTTCCTTCATTCCTTCAAGCATTTAACTAAGCCTGTTATGTACAAATATCTTTTAAATACTACATAGTTGTAGCCCATCAAGATGTCTCAGAGCAAAAAGGAACTTTGCTACTCAAACTTGACAAGCTAAGCTTGATCTCAGGGACTCATATAAACGTGGAAGGAAATGACTGATTCCTGATAGTTGTTTTCTGACTGCCACACCTGCACTGTGACAGGCATGCTCTCACGTGCATACATTTATACAACAATAATGCATAGTATTATTTTTAAAGACACAGCTCTTAGGACCAAGGAGCTCAGACGTCAATAAACAAGCTATTCATTCATACGTAACCACCGGGCCATTTCACCTTCAGTTATTATGAATAATGAGATGTGTGAACATCGGTGTGTAAACATGTGTCTGCAAGCTTTTGTATAGACATGCGTTCCAGTATGCTGTAATGTTTTCCCACTATAAACAGGACTGATGTAGTGTTACATCCTGTCGCATAAATGAAGGTGGATAACATTGTAAATAGAAATAGCCA
This sequence comes from Mus pahari, assembly GCF_900095145.1. Classification (NCBI taxonomy): domain Eukaryota; kingdom Metazoa; phylum Chordata; class Mammalia; order Rodentia; family Muridae; genus Mus; species Mus pahari. The sequence continues at coordinate 18,048,549 of NC_034595.1, read as the reverse complement.
GGTATAAAAAGGCATGCATCTCACCATGTTATTGGAAAAAGCATCTGTTAGAGGGGCTAGAGGGATGGCCCAGTAAGTAAGAGTGACTATCACACAAGCATGAGGACCTGAGAGCAGAGTAACCGCACCCACATAAAAGCTGTGTGGGGCCACACATGTATAAAACTCCCTCTCTGGGCAGAGTAGGGACAGGAACATCTCCGAACTTGCTGATCAGGCATCCTAGCCATAGAACAGTGAGCACCAGGGAGAGACATTGTCTCTAAGAAACAGTAGAAACAGCTAGAGCCAATACCCAGTGCCCTCCTTTAGCCTCATCACTTTTATACACAGATGTGTGCACATACCCCTCCCATGGTAACACTTAAACATAAAGAACATGTACATCCAAAAATGAACAAACATCCAGTGTAGGTAAAAATCTATAGAACGCAGTGACTATAGTCAGGACTGTGGAAGTGGTTGCTAACATGAACAAAATTTCTCTCTGAGTATTCTAAAAATAAACCAAGTGGTGCTTGCATGACTGGGTAAAGAACCAAAAGCCACTAATTACATACTTCAAACATCCTAACTACATACTTCAAAACAAAGAACTTCATGCCATGCACTCAATAGGACATGTAAAACTAAAACTAAGTCAAAAGAAATGTGATGAATGATTGATTTGTGTGAGGGTAGAAAGGGAATGGCTGCTGAAGGGAATGGCCATACCACAGCTATAACCCACTTTACTGAAAGCATCTTGTATAGTTTGCATTTTATCAAAAGAATGGCTTATTTCATTTCATTTAGCCATCACTTTATTATTATTATTATTATTATTTTCTTTATTTACATTTCAAATGCTATCCCGAAAGTTCCCTATACCCCCCCCACCCTCCCCTGCTCCCCTACCCACCCACTCCCACTACTTGGCCCAGGCCTTCCCTTGTACTGGGTCATATAAAGTTTGCCCATTCAGCAATTATGGCCATTGGAACTTCCCATGTGCCGCGTGCTAAGTTATAAGGGTTAAGTATAGAGCTCCTAACAGCAGTAAGGCCTCTGCTTTCATAGAGCATCCATTCTATTGAGTGACAAGTCAAGAGTGTAATGGCAAAAAGAAATGAAGGCAACTCAGAGGGCACAAGGGCACATGGGCTGTGGAAGGGGGTGGGTTTTATTTTTCCCCAGGATGGTGAAAGAAATAGTCACTAGGTGACTGTGGGTGGTAACCCAGAGCTGATGTTCTGGAGTTCTAAAAGCTAAGCAATGCAGGGATAGAAAGGATGATCTCATATGAAAGCTAATTGAGACTTTATCCACCCTCTTGGTTACTTGCTGAGGGTGCGTGAGCGTGAGTGATGCTGAGGCGCGAGCTACATCCTCATTCTCTCAGTTACGGTATGGTACCCTATTGTCTTCTGAGCTTTCCCATAGCAGTACCCTGTTCCAAGCCCTACCAAGTATGGACACATAAATGAAGAAGCCTCCAACCAACGGGGTTAGCAGGAGAAGCAATGTCTTATAGCCAAGACTAGGAAACCCAGCTTGCAGATGAAGAAGTGAACCCTGCAGAGGTTTTCCCAGAGTTAACAGAGTGGGAACTGACCTCTGACCTGCACTCTACGGCCCATCGACCTTCACCAGACTTTTACTTCACTCCACTCTTAGCTGAGCATAAAACCCCCAACCCAACCAGAATGTGATCCTTGGTCTAAGGCTCTTTCCTTTCCCTAAGATCACCAGGCAGTTTCCATGTTGCCATAGCAAACAGATCATAGAGCCATCTTGACAATAAGCATACTGTACCCTCTGACTAAATCCAGCTCACAAAGTCTGATTGCCCCATGCAAAAAAAAAAAAAAAAACAAAACAGTGCAGACTCCCTGAAAATCACTTGGCTGCCTTCCCAAGGAAAGCTTTCTATTCATCTAATTTAACATTTTCTTCTACTATCAAATTGAGGCCAGTGTCTAAGCTCTATTCATGGCTGACACTCCCTCGGAGGCTAGACTCCCCTGAGACTGTTCATTCTTTCTCCAACCCACCTTCCTGGCCACAAGGTTGCAGGCTCTCTCACCCACCTCACCCTCCTCCTGTGGTTTAGAGACAAAGTGAAGATGGCCTGATTCTTATGATAGCAAAGCAGCAGAGGGTATAAATAGTCCGTTCAGGTCATGGCTTAGAGGTAGAGCTGACAGATTCTGTTCCCGAAGTGGATGGGAGAAGAGAGACAAATGAGTTCTCACGGGAGGGTTGCCAAGTTCTGACAAGTAGAAGACCAGTGTGGGAGGGAGGGTCAAGCTTGAGTGTATACCTCCTAAAAAGTATTTTATACAGGTCAAGTGGAGACTACCTATTAGATATGCAACTAAAATATGTAATGCACACTCAACATGTCTGGGTTTCAGTGTATCCTGTGACTAAAAGCCCTTCTCAACCTTAGCACAATTAATAATTTTGCTGCATATTTTTTTCAATTATTTTATTAGATATTTTCTTCATTTACATTTCAAATGCTATCCCAAAAGTTCCCTATACCCTCCCCCCACCCTGCTCCCCTACCTACCCACTCCCACTTCTTGGCCCTGGCCTTCCCCTGTGCTGGGTCATATAAAGTTTGCAAGACCAAGGGGCCTCTCTTCCTAATGATGGCC